>NC_056737.1:102288333-102588333 GCF_019279795.1 Protopterus annectens
ACTATTCATTAGGGAAGCAACAGCCTACTCACCATTCCAGAGAAGATCAAGGGCAGATGGAATACGTACTTCCAGCAGCTTTTGAATGAATGAAGAAAATATCACAGAAGCTGTAGTTCCCCATACTGAGCCTAGAATGAGAGAGTAAGAACAGCCACTCTAGAAATAGTAAGAACAGCATTAAGGGAAATGAAGTCAGGGAAAGCAGCAGTCTCTGATGATGTCTTTGCTGCTTATAATTTTACCCAAAAGGACAGCACTTAAACGAGCCAAGCAGATACGTTACTGGAGCAAATTCCTTTATTCACACAGCACAATAAAAACACAAATCATAAACTCTTAACTTGATCACCATGTTTTCGTCATGTATTGACTTCTTCAGATGTAAAAAGCTTAAGGAGTAACGTTATATATGCTAAAATCTTAATTCCCCAACCAATCCCAGGTGACAAACAATTAAGCAAAACTTAAAGATGTGAACGTAATAATAAATATGCAATTAAAGTTCAAACCATATATAAAAAATACGAATACAAAATAGAAAATGGAATGGCAACCATTTAATATAAAACACAAGAAATATTAATATTAAATGGAAGAATAAAAACACTAAAAATCACTTCTGTAAGTGGAAAACTCAATCTGTGTTCACAGATCTATTAAGTAAAACTTCAACTATTCATATATAATAAAAATATATGTATAAAAATAATGAGCATGCTGTATAAGAAAACATGTATATGAGATAAAAAACGTATATATAATAGAAAAAAAAGTCCAATTAATGTTACAACCCAGGTAACACCAAATTTTTAAAGCAGGGGTTAGAGAGACATTCTCATTCAACCCAGGCGATTTCTGCCAGTATAATTTTTATCGGTCTGTTTATAATTTTATCCAGATTTGCCATAACTTTCCTTCAAAAATAAGCACCTTTTAATTTCATGACCACAGTCACCATCTGTAGAGATTTTTTATCTCAAAAAAATGAAATCTGTTACATAGATGTACACATATTAACATCCGTAGGCATCTCACTCTGATGGCTGAAAGTGAGGAAGAGATGAAGAGCCTGCTGATGAAGGTGAAAGCAGAAAGTGCAAAGGCTGGCTTGTTGCTCATCATCAAAAAATATAGTTACATAAATCTATAGCTGTAGTGCCTGCTTCCTCTTTCAAGGATTGGCCATGGTATTTCACAGACCTGACAGATCCCCAAAAAGAAACACTAGGATTAATCAAGTTGGTATAAAGAAAAAAAAGGAAAACCATAATGTCATCAGCTGTGGTATCTGAATGCATGCATGGAAAAAATATACATTTTATTTAAGTCACCGCATATCAGAAGCTGGAGGAATGTGGAAAATTAGTTCATAATGAAAATATAATTCACAAAAGCTGTATTGGGGTATCTCCATTTCCTTTCCACTCGTTCTTCCAGATGCCTCCTTTCTGGGAAAATGGTGCCCTAGTTCCAGAATAAACTAGACTATGCTCTGCAGGGTGACAGTAGAGGAGGAAGATTGCAGAGGGGTAACAGAATGCAGCTAAAGAT
Organism: Protopterus annectens; assembly: GCF_019279795.1. NCBI lineage: Eukaryota > Metazoa > Chordata > Ceratodontiformes > Protopteridae > Protopterus > Protopterus annectens. The sequence goes on from NC_056737.1 coordinate 102,289,888, forward strand.
CAGCAGGCATAGAGGAGAAAAACAGAAAAAAGAAAAGGGTGCTGCCTTGTAAAAATGATATGTACAGCTATATTCAGGATATTCCCTTTTTGTCACTGATACAATCCCTTTAGAGTATTTACTCTCGGGTTTGCCCAGTGAGATTATAACTGATGTTTTTTTTCTTCTGTTAAGGGTTAAAGTTACACAAGCACAGTATACTTGATCTGCTTCTCACATTGTTACCTGCATTTCAGTCCTGTGACATTGCAAAGTTTGACTAGCAGGCTGTATAGTACAGAGAGTAAAGGTGCTAATCTGTCTTCTGCTACCTCAGTCCTCTGGGTTCTGGAAGGAGTCCATGTTGTCATGCACCCTGACAAGTGTGGAATGCAGAGTAGAATACCCATCTGCAATGATCCTCCTGATTTTCTTACTGTCATGGAGCACACCTTGCAGGAAGGGACCCATGCAAGTACAATGAGTGGCTGATGTATGGGGAGACATAGAAAAGTAGACTCTTTGATATCCCAGAGGCATTTAGGATGAGCAGCCCATCTGATGGAACTGGTAATATCTCCCTAAGTGGATCAGCAGCTACATATGCAGACCAGTATCCAAAAAATAATGAAACACAACTTAATTAAGAAAAGTTTGTAAAACTATGCCCTGCAGTTTTGATAGTGTATGCCATACTGTGAGATTGATAAAAGCCCCTTGATTTGCTTAGAATTTTCCTACATTAAAAACTCAATCAGTGAAGCGGTTTGTTTGCTGTCAGTAACACCAGTGAACCCATGGTAAAGAATCTACAGTCAAGCACACAAGAAAAAGAAATTGAACATGGAAGTCCTTTCTGCTGTTTTTTCAGCAGTTAATGATGCCTTGGACATATTTTACAGGAATCAAGATTTAGCTGTGGTTGGTACAGCTGATCACTAGATTTAAATTCCATTAAAAAGAAACAAAAATGGATTGTGTCATGGAAAAGCAGGAGAAACTCTGTGCTAAAACAAAAGCCAAGCACTTTAGCCTTACATTTGTTTAAACTTCATCAGACGAGTCTATAATGAAATGTAAGACAAAAACAGTGAGTTTGTCTTAATGGCCCTAAAGCCTCCTCCAGAGATTTCATTACGTGCTCCATCTTGTACCTCTACCCCTTTTAAACTGCTTAGGGAGTCAGATTCCTCCAATGAGAATTCCCTGTCTGGTAAGGAGCCTTTGTCCTATTCTTCACTGATGCCTTTGGCGTATGGTCCTGATGAAGAGGAGTTGGTTAATCCTGGGTCTCCTTTCGAAGAATTGTCCTTTAGGGGCACAGTTTCTAGGATGATGCAGTCATTTAGATTATTCTCAAGTGTCTGATACTTAGTGAAGATATTATGAATTGCTTCAGGTTGATGCTGCTAAACCATTGGCAGATCCTCCTGTGTTGACTACCTTGTTAGATACTTTTATTGCTACTTTCAATCTCTTGATTCTCAGGCTCCTGCTCCTAAGAAACCTGATAGTTTCTATAAGGTTCCTGTGGATTGAGTTTCTATAATGTTCCTGTGGATTGTCTGTTTTTATTTAAATGTCCTTCTGCTGATCCTGCTGTGGTGTGTCAGTCTCTTCTGACAAACCTTCTAAACTTTTGACTTCTTCCAAACTTTTGCCTTCTGATATGGATAGCAGAGCAATGGAGAGAATTGGCAATATAGTTTACACTGTTTCTACTTTGACCTTTAGGGCTATTAATTACCAGACCCATACAACCAGGTATGCTGTAGCCTTGATAGCTCAGGCTTGTCAGGTTTTCTCTGCCTCTCCCTGATTCTAATGACCAATCCTCTGCCTTACCTTTTTTAGGTTCTGCTTCTCAAGTGACTTGCCACTCTATTAAGCTGTGATGCTGCTGATGCCTATTCTAGGGCTATGGCTTTTGGGTTCGTCATGAAGCATAATTCTTGGCTTCATCTCCAGTCTCTTACTGAGGATATTAACTCCAAGTTGTTGGATGCTCCTGCGAATAATGCACATCTTTTTGGGACTGCTGCTGCTGACATGTTTAAGTCTCTTCAAGAGAAAGGTAAAGCTTTCCAAGACCTTAAACTATTTTTGTCTCTCCTATCACTAACTTCCAGAGGAATTATCCTTCTAGGTCTGCTTTTGCTTGTAGTCAAGCTCACCAGGCCTCTAAAGGCAAGGAATGGTTGGAGGCAGGCCCCCTCTGATAAGGCTTCTCTGATTTTGTGGCCCAGAAGCCTCCTTTATCTGATAAACCTGCTTCTCTTTGACAGTTCGCTCCCACCCCTGCCTTTAGATCAGGTTCCTTTGTCATTACAACTTTCCCTTTGTCTTCCAAATTGGCATCTCATCACTTCAGACTCTTAGATTCTTTCTGTTATCTGTCAAGGTTAAGTCATGGTATGGAAATCTCTCCCTCCTTTTTCTGGGATTCTTCAACCTCCTCTTAAGTGACTTCCTCATTTCCCGGAGGTTCTACAGTCCATGTCGCTTGTTTTGGTTTACAATTGAAGACAAACAGGTGGGGTAGTTTGTTTATATGCATTATTACATAGAAACACAACACATCAGGATGGATAGCAGCAGTACAGAATATAAACAAACTGATTAACTGACAGACTACACAGACATCTCAACAGCTTACTACAAAATAGCAGTCAGACTTGCACGTGCTCAGTATTTATATACGTGCAAGCCCATGAAAAGCTTCTTAAAGGTATACATATATATTGATCTGCATCCTCCCTTTTTAATGAATTACCCACAATAAAATAACATTTGGAAAAGACATGCAATTGTACAGACCGTAAGAAATCGACACAACACTTATGTCCAAGTTGCCATTTATCTGGTGCATGGTCTAGAATTGTGACCTGATCTAGTGCTATAGCAGTCAGTACTGGGTTTAGCAACTGGGACAGTCATTGGTGAACAAACAGTTTCTGGAGTTTTGGGATTCTTCTCAGGAATAAGGATATTTACTGGAACGTCCTCTGGAACTGAAACACTGGATAACTCACTCGGAGATTGAGTCTTTCTCACAGGTGTAATACTGCAACACAGGCTCAGACACCGGGATCAGATGTTAACAATTTCGGCGAAAATTCTACTCCTTTTGATTCCACAGTGCACGATCTTGGCTTTGGACATACACTTTTTACAACTCCAGTGTGATCAAAACTTTTTGTTGTCTGTATCCTCACCATCTCCCCTTCTCGTAATGGATTGAGTGGTTTGCTGGCCTTATCATAATAGGACTTCTGGGATAAGAGCTTCTTCAACAGATAGCCTTTCACTGATCTGTTGTTCTTGACACATGGAACCAGTAGATAGCTGCTAATTGGTAATATGGTTCTGGTTTGTCTCAATAGAAGTCTCTGTGCAGGTGAACCAAGATGTTTACCACGAGGAATATTTCTGAGATTCAAGAAAACATCACTATTGTCTCGTTTTGACTTCTCTAGTAACTGTTTTGCACTTTGAACTGCACGTTCTGCCAAACCATTTGACTGTGGATACTCAAGGCTACTTGTTAACATGAGTCCCACTCTTCTGAAAATCTTTTGAACTGCTGGGCTGTAAACTATGTACAATTGTCAGAAATAACTTTGTGCGGACTACCATGGACTGCAAAATGAAGCTTCATCTTTGTAATGACAGTACTGGATGCTAGATTAGGAAGTAGGTCAATCTCGAACCAATTTGAATGAGATTCTAATAACACCAAGTAATGTTGACCATTCCACTCAAAAATAGCTACTGTAGACCAAGGTAGTTCAGGAATATGGTTTAGCTGAAGTGGTTCTTTCTGTTGCTATGTCTTAGTACTATTACATACAGAACAAGATGAAAGTACTCTCTCAATATCCTTTGACATAGAAGGCCAAAATAGTTGTCCTCTCGCCCTTCTTTTGGTAGAGTCAGTTCATGGGTGAGCAGGATGCAAGATGGTACTACACTCTTGTTGCAAGGATTTTCGAACAATCTGTTTTGGACCTTTCATGATGATATTGTCAAACAAAATTTCATCTCTGTAATGAAAATATGGTTGCAGGTCATGAGGTAAACAAGATTGCTTTGACAGCCATCCTCGACTGATAAAGTGGTATAGCTTCTGAAGAATTGGATCTGAGGCTGCGTAATTTCTAAGCTCAAGATGTGTGAAGGAAAACTCACTTCCATGACTTCAAAATCAAGTTTCTCATTCTCATGCTGTTCAGTGGTATTTCTGGGCGATCTGGATAAAGTATCTGCAAGATAAAGAAGTTTGCCTTTTGTCTAGACAGGATTGAAATTATACTTCTGTAATTTCAACATTGTGTTGTAATCTGGCAGAAGCTGTATTCATAGGCTTTCTCAAAATACTGACAATCTGGATAGGTTTGCATAAATATAATCATGGAACTTTGAACATCCAAACACAATTGCCAAAAGTTCTTTCTCTATCTGAGCATACTGCATTTCAGTTTGTGTTAGAGTTCTGGGCGCATAGGCTACTGGTCAACCCTCTTGAAGAATGACTGCACCAAGACCAAATTTCAAAGCATCACAAGAAAGAGTAACTGTTTTGTGAACATCATAATATCTGATAGTTGGTGGGCTGACAGTTCTCTGTTTCACCTCTGGTACCCGCCTTAATAGCCTAAGCGATCACCTTCTCACATATGTAATTAAGCACAAAACCATTCATTCCCAACAACCCTTACTCAGAAAGGTTAGAAACAATAAAAACTTTGACCCTGCCAAATTCCAACAAGAACTAAACTCATGTAATTGGTCGATTCTAAAACACCTCCCCTTAGAGGAAGCAGTAGCATACTTTAACAACAAATTCCTTGAGATCCTTGATTTGCATGCACCTGTTCGTTCAAAGAGAACCAAGGCAAAAACTGCACCATGGCTTTCTATAGAGTCTAAACTCAAAATTACCCTTAGAAACAAAGTATGGGCTTTATGGCGTTCTTCTAAAGACCCTCAAGATCACATTAAATACAGGCAATCCAGAAACGAAACCAAAAAATCAATTTTACAAGACAAAAAACAATACTACTGTAATTTACAGACAGTAAATCAAAATAACCCTCAGAAGTTTTGGGCAGGTTTAAATAATCTGCTACTTCCTGGACAAACTTCAACCCCAATCCCTGCTGCTACTGTTGATAAAACCCCTGAAGATGTTTCTGATAGTTTTAACCAATTCTTTACTGAGACAATTCAAGCCCTAGCTAGCCAATTACCTCCTAGCTCCCCTGGTCCTGAAAGTAGCACCCCTAGAAACCTACTCGCGTTCAGCTTCCAACCAGTCGCCACTTCACTTATCCGTACCTTGATCAAAAAATTAAAACCCACTACACTTTCTGCTGATCAACTCCCTGCCGAGTACCTACAAAAATCAGCTGATGCTATTGCTTACCCCATTTCAATACTAATCAGTCGAACCATAGTAGAAGCTAAAATTCCCACCATCTGGAAAATATCCTATGTAATCCTTCTTCACAAAGGAGGCAGCTCTACTGAATTCTCCAATTATAGGCCAATAGCTATACTCTCTCCACTTGCAAAGATTATGGAAAAATGTATTCATAGACAACTCATGCACCACCTAATCTAAAATCGCCGTATGGCAGACACTCAGCACGGCTTCCGTCCTCATCACAGCACTACTTCAGCCCTCCTAGCCTTTACTAACACCATAAACTGTAATCGCAACAATAATTATATATCCTCAGCCCTCTTTTTGGATCTTTCCAAGGCATTCGATATGGTTGATCACCAACTTTTAATACACACCCTGCAAACATTCTGTCTAGATACTGGAGCCCTCCAATGGTTTCAATCCTACCTGAATGGTCAACAGCAGGCTGTCCTCTGGCAGAACAAACTCTCTAACCTTCTACCTAACACCCTTGGAGTACCACAAGGCTCTATACTAGGGCCCTTGCTGTTCTCCATCTTCATTAACGACCTTTATACTGTCATCCCAAAAGTCAGCTGTATCCAATATGCTGATGACTCTACTCTGATTTGCTCAGCCACATCTCCAGTAGAGTTATGGTCAGCTACCCAGACCACCTTTAATACAATAGAAAACTGGCTTTCTGAACATCGCCTGATCCTAAATCCCAAAAAACTAAAATGCTGTTATTTTCACCAACACGTAGGTCTACCGCTTTCACCTTTACCATAAAATCAAATGATGGCACAATAATCTCCCCTGACCCATCTACAAAACTATTAGGTGTCATCATAGACAATAACCTAAAATTTGACCTACATGTTAACCAAACTATCAAAACCATCAATAAAAAAACTAGGGTCACTTTACAGAATAAAAGCCTTCCTAACCCCTCCAGCTAAAATTGCCATAGCTCGCTCTCACCTTCTTTCAACCCTTCTGTATGCATCCCCTCTACTCTCGAATTTAAACATGACTGTCCTTAACAAACTCTCAATTTGCTACAACCACATTGCCAGGTTTGCCACTGGGCTGCCTTTTAGGACACATCACTGCATCAATCTAAATCAGCTTGGGTGGCTTGAACTACCCAGTCTAATCCAGTATAACCAAATGATTATGGCCTATAAAATCCTCTATAATCCGGACAATACTCCTGCACTTAAAAATATTATCACCCCCTATAACAATCCTAGACCGCTTCGATCCTCTAACAAACTACTAATTCAGACTAGCAAAATTAATAACACAGCTGGTGATTCTCTCTTTGCAAACTCTGTAAGTAGATCCTGGAACTCTCTACCAGCTGATATTACCTTACTTTCCACCTTAGGACAATTTAAAACTAGACTCAAACAACATTTGTCACTTAACTGGCTATGTCAATGTATCAAGCCTGGCTAACTCTCTCTAGAATGTGTAAAAATCTGTTAACCGTTTACTGTGCAATTTAATTTAATCCTGACTTGTGCTCAGGATTAACTGTAACCTGTGGAACTTGTTTAACTTGCTTACTTATGTAATCTCTGTAAATAGTCTGTAATATGTAATGCTGGTATTATGTAATGCTGTATCTGCTTACCCTTGGAGCTTTTCTCCCCGGGTCAATGCTGAAAATGGACATGCATCCAGTCGGACTATCCCGGTCAACAAATGTAAAATAAAAAATAAAAAAATAAAATATCTGGTGGTGGTCTAACCATGACCAGGATACATCTCTGCATGTCAACTCTCTAAGCAGTGCTGAAAGTTGTCTCAAGTCTAGAATCAACTTACCTAGATAGTTAACCATGCCAAGAAAACGTAAGGACTGAACATTGTCTAGAGCTGACATCTCAAGAATAGCTGTTTGTTTGGAAGAATCTGGTCGTAAGCCTGAACTAGTAAACAAATGACCAACATAAGTAACTTCTCATAGCCTGAATTTGCACTTCTGAGGAGTCAGCACGTGCTCTTTCCAAATTTTCTTGTGATTTCTGTCATGCTTAGCTTCACCATTACCGCCTAATAGAAAATCATCTACTATAATAGCACATGGATTCCCAGACAAAAGGTTTGTTCCATGGCATGCTGGAAGACTTCACTGGCAGAAATTAACCTAAATGGCATTCTTAAACATCTGTACCTGCCAAAATGAGTACTAAAAGTGGTTAGCAATGAAGATTTGTGGTCAACCAGAATTTGCCAAAATGAACTCTCTGCATCCAAGACAGAAAAAATAGTGGCATTTGGCATAAGAGCAGTGACTTCTTCGACTGGACACATTGGATGATGAGGTCTTTTTAGTGCTTTGTTCAAATCTTGTGGATCAGTACATATTCTGATATCATCTGAGCTTTTATTATGAGCTATGACCATGGAAGATACCCATTCAGTAGGTTAATTAACTGGACAGATTACACTTTGCTGCACCATTTTTATCTAGCTTGGCCTTGACTCTATTCTGCATAGCTACTGGAACTGTCTGGGCTGGTCTGACAACTGGACTGACCTCTGGGTCTAACTTCATGAAGTACACAACTGGGAGCTTGCCTAGTTTGTCTTTGAAAAGACTGGCAAAGGTTGAGAAAATAGACTGGACAAAATTAGAATAGTGGTCTTTTAAACTTACATGATGGACTTTCTTGTTAAATGAAAGCAGTCCCATTTTATTCCAAGATGTTCGTGGTTCCTCGAAAGGAGGGCACTTTGGAGACCTGTTATAGATCTCTCCTGGCTCATCACCTTTCTTGAGATCTACTCTTCAAACTCCTTTTCCTCTTTTATTACCCAAGGCTTTTCTGGTGTCCTTGGATCTGAAAGATGCTTACCTTCATATCTGTATTCACCCTCTCTTCAGGAAGTTTTTACATTTCTGTGTTGTCTTCTCATTTTCCATTCCCTGCTTTACCCTTTGGCCTCTCTACTGCCCAAGGGTATTCACAAAATGCCTAGTTCCTGTGATTGCCTTCTGCAGGCTGCAAAGAATTCTTATCTAGAAGACTTGTTGCATCAGATGTCTTCTCGCAGTCGATTGTTTTAGGATCTGCAGTTCACCATCTTTCCTCTTCAAAGTCTGGAGTTTACTATCAACTTCCAAAAGTTTGTCCTGACTCCCTCTCAGGGTCATGTGTATCTGGGATGCAGGATTCAGACAGTGCCAATGCTGGCCTCTCTTCCACCTCCAAAGGTATTGTTGATGGCCTTCTTTCAGTCTCTTCTTCCTCTGACTGCCAACCCAGCCATGGAGTTGCTTTGGGCCCCGGGATTCATGGCCTATTGTAGTCCAGTGCTTCCTCTTGCCAGACTGCAGTTGCAGAAGCTTCAGTGGTACATCAGGTCGATTTGGCTGCAGCATCGTCACCTTCTGAATTTCAGTGTACCCACCCTTCCCTGTCCCACGAATGAATTCAAGTGGTGGATTCAGTGGGTCACGTTCAACCCAAGCCGGCCCTTTCAGCCTCCACTCCCTTCTCAAGAGCGATACCTTGGACATGGGGTGGGGGGCATCTCTTAGTCACCTGAAAGTTCAGTGTGTTTGGCCTCCCCATCTGAAGTCACACCATATCATCATCAAAGAGAGGAGGGCTGTGATTCTGGCCCTTAAGGCTTTTCACCCCATGTTCTCTCCAGGCCCCTTGAAGGTGTACACAGATAACATTACAGTGATGTGGTATGTCAATAAACAGGAGGGCATGAAATCTTATCTCCTGTGCAGAATGGCCCTTCAGGCTTGGGAAATGGCTCTTTGGGCAGTATACATTCCTTCAGAGTACATTCTTGTGGCAGACTGTCTGAGCAGGTCCAAAACACAGGTTCACGAATGGATGCTTCACAGAAATGTGTTTCTGGACATTGTCCATCGGTGGGGTATTCCTTGGGTAGATCTTTTTGCCTCCCTCTGAACTGGCATCTTTTTCTCTTCTGTTCTAGAGTGCCATACCATCTGGCATGGAAAATGGATGCTCTCTCCTTTCCTTGGAAGGGGATGTTTCTTTATGCTTTCCCTCCTCTTCCTCTACTTCCAAAAGTCCTGCGGAAGAGTCAACTGGACTCCCCAAAAGTCTTGCTAGTGACTCCCTTTTGTCTGAGACAGCACTGGTTCCCCCTCTTAATGCATCTGGCTACAGGCAATCATTCCAAGTTACCACACCAGTTGGATCTCCTCACACAGAACAAGTGGTCTCTCATCCATTTCCACTTGTCCACTCTGCAACTGACATTATGGGTGATAGAGTTTTGATCCCTTTCAGGCACCTCTTTTCTGAGGACATGCTCAGTGTTTTACAGAAGACAAGGAAACCCTCAACCAGAAAATCTTTTATGTCCAAATGGAAGAGATTTTCAGTCTGGTGCCATAGTCATAACTAGGACCTTTTTAGTGGGGTTCCTTCTTGTCCTCTCATTTGTGAGAGTTCAGTTTGGCTTGGCCTATTCTTTTGTGAATGCCCATTTGTCAGCCATTTTTGCTTGTATGCCCTTGAATCCTCCTTTGACTTCTCGTTTTGAGGTCAAACAATTTCTTAAAGGCATCTTGTATGTTAGACCTCCAAGAAAGCATATTCCTCCTTCTTGGAATCTTAAGTTTGTTATGGAAAAATTGCCTCAGGCTCCTTTTGAGCCTGTAGATTCTACATTGTACCTGGAATACTGTTTTGTTGTTGGCTGTTAGTTCTGTTTGGAGGTTTTCTGACCTCCTAGCCCTTATGGGCATTCCTCCTTTTTTGTTTTTTTCACAGGGACATGGTGTCCCTTTGTACTAATCCTTCTTTTTATGCCCAAGGCAGTCAATGAGTTTACCTTAAATAATTAATTAAATAATTTGGTACAACTCCCTTCCTTTTTCCCTTGTCCTCAATCTGCTAATGAGAGGCTCCTGCATCCATCCCTTGGATTTTCACAGACAGCTCAGTTATTAGTTGGATAAAACTAGGACTATTAGTAAGTCTGATCAGCGCTTTGTTTCCTTTCATCCCAAGTCTTTGCATTTGGCTGTTTCTAATCAAACTATCTCTTTTGGATATCCAAGGCCTTTATTTTTTTTTTTTATGGCAAGTCTCGGTTACTTTTGTTAGAGCTCATTCTACTAGGGCTGTTGCCTCTTCTGGTGATTTCTTCAAAGGGTTGGACACCATTTCCATCACTGAAGCTGCTACCTGGTCTTCAGTACATACCTTTACTAAGCATTATAACTTGGAGATGGTATCTAGAGCCAGAACAGGTTTTGTTGAAACGATTTTATGTGGGTTTGTTGAGGGCTGTTCCCAACCTACCACCCTCCCATTCTGTTTCTTTAGCTTTTATACTCTCTGTTCAGTACTAAATAGTGCAACAGTGATATAGAAAGACATAGTAAAGTTGTGTAAAATCTTACCATAATAGTAGATGTTCTTCTCTTCACTGTTGCAGTATTCACTCCCTCCTTCCAACCCCTTTTTGTTTGTTCTGCATTTTTTTCCGTCTGTGCATGGACTCCTTTGTCCTATGACGACTTTCTCTTCTGGGGTTAATGTAGTTCTAGGTAGTTGTGCCCGTACATCCTTTTTATGCCCTACGTTCTCTGTGGGAAGCATAAATGTAATGTATGACACAAACAAGATCTCTTTTAATCTTATTTTTACTGGCCAAGTGACGGGCTGCCCAGGGCAGGATATCACTTCTGTACCGAATACTGCAACAGTGAAGAGAAGGACATCTGCTGATATGGTAAGATTTTACTCAGCTGTATTTTCTGTCACTTTGCTGTGTCATCACTACCATGCATACCTCTCAACTGTCCAGAATTTCCTGATTTTTGCCCCATATTTTTGGTCTATTTTGATATTCTGGCAAATCACTGAGGATTGACGTTACTAAATAATGACACACATTTGAGTTTCAGACTTCATATCCTTCAGAAAATGTACACTAGCAGAAATACTGTTACTCTAGCATATTTCTAAGTTTATAAGAGCAATATTTAAAAGTGTTCTGTATTTTTGGGTCTTTGTTCCCCATTATTTTAGGCTTTATCCAGATTTTTTGTGCTAAGAGGTTGAGGGGTACGCTATCATGTGAGTAAGCTGGAATGGACACAGTTTGAATGTTACCATAGGTTCATAGGTAGGTACTAGGCTATCGGCCCAAGGGCCTACATAAGCCTAGCCAGCAAGGTTCCATAACTTACACCACCCAAGAAAGTTATTTTCCTGTGCCACTGTCCAGCAGATACGCAGAAGTGATCCCCGGGGTGTATTTCCTATTTCCCATCCACTCATCACGATTTTTCTTGAAGAGTGCTAATGAAGAACTTTGCTTGACATAGATGGGTAGCTTGTTCCAGAGTATAGGAAGTCTCTGGGACAGGAATCTATCCCTCCAGTGTGTCTTGTGTATTGTGGTGACTAGGTTTAGGTCCCTAGAGCATGTAGCTCGGAGGGATTGGGATTTCTTTAGGTGTAGCATGTCCAACAGCTCTGGGTTTGACATAGCTTTATATGTTAGGCAGAGATCACCTCGGAGTAGGCGATATGCTACGGAGTAAAGCTGGAGTTTTTTGAGGCGGTCAGTGTAGGGCATTTGTTTGAGGCCAGTAATCCTCTTTGTGAGGTACTTCTGTGGCCTTTCCAGCTGCTGCAGATGTCTTGTGAGGTACATTCCAAAAGGGGTGTTGTACTGTATAATGGGTCTAATGAGTGACGAGTAGAGGGGAACAATGACCTCTTTTTTCCTGGATGAGAACCCTTTTATGATGAGGTGTGCCACGTAGAAGGACTTCCTGACTACTGTGGCGATGTGACTATCAAAGGAGAGACTACTGTCCACTTGGGTCCCAAGGTCTCTTATCACGCATTCGGTGTTAAGTAGATTATTGCTTATGTGGTAGTTCATGGGTACAGAGTTTTTACCAAAGGGAATGACACTACACTTTTTGGCATTTAGCTTGAGGCCATGGCTCTGACACCAGGCATCTGTCTCAGTGAGGCCCTTCTGTAGATGTCCACATCATTTGGGGACTTGACTATGGCTTCTAGTTTGCAGTCATCTGCGAACTTCATTAGCCAGAGGCCTTCTGTTTTAGCCTGTACTTCAGAGAAGTAGATACCAAACAGGAGAGGTCACAGGACGGAACCCTGTGGTACTCCACTTTTCACTGCTTTGAGGTCAGATTTGGAATCTGCAACTTTTACAGTGTGGGTTCTGTCAGTGAGCCAGTTTGCAATCCATCTTGTGACATAGGGATTTATACCTAGTTTAGTGAGTTTAGCTATAATTCCAGAATGGGCGATGGTGTCGAAAGCCCTGGCAAGGTCAAGATAGGCTGTGTGAACCACCCTACCTTCATCCACGGCTTTGGTGACTGCCTCAAAGAAGTCGATCAGGTTCAGGAGGCATGATCTGCCTTTCACAAACCCGAACTGGGTAGGATCCAGAGTTTGGAGGTTACCAGTGTCTTTGTTTATGAGTTCCATGATGATACATTCCATGGCCTTGCAGACCAGGCTCGTCAGGCTAATAGGTCGATAGTTCCCGGGATCAGTGGTGCCTCCCCCTTTGTGGAGTGGGATAACTGTTGCTGTGTGCCATTCAGTGGGCACAAAGCCTGATGCAAGGCTATTATTGAACATGGTGCTTAAGTGGGGAGCCAGTTCGTTCTGAAGTTTGTGTAAAACGCAGCCTGGGATGTTGTCCGGTCCCATGGATGCTGTGTTTTTGGCTTTAGAGAGTGCAGCTTTTACCTGCGTAGTTGTGATTACAGGAACTCTGCATCCTTCCTGTATAGATATGGGCCCTTTAGGGGGGTAAAGGATGTTGGCAATATCAGTTGGTTCTGTAATTTTCGTGCCTTTGTGCTGTAACGCAGAGCAGATCTGGGTGTTGCCATCTAGATTCTTGACATAGCTATAGAATGCTTTGTGGTTGTCCTTGGATTTAGTGGCGATTTTGTTTTCGTAGCTAGCTTTGGAGGATCGTATAAGGGATCTCAGCTTCTTACTGAGGCTGACCAGGGAGCTCCTCCACTCATGGGATTTTTACTCTGTTTTGCAACAGTTTCTTACTTCTGTTGTACAGTTTGTTTATGGCAGGGGACCACCAGTTTGGTTTCCTTTTTTTGGAGGATAGCGTATTGGTTCTGTTTGGGATAGCACGATCCATGCACTTGTGTAAGTGCTTATAGAATGCATTTGTATAGGAGTTAGCAGTTGTAACTGTATTGTCCATCTGCATGGGTGTCATGAAGTTCAACACTTCTGTCTTAAGAAACATGAAGTTGGCTTTGGAGAAATTTTTACTGTGGTTTCCTTAATGGGGGGTGGGGGCGGGATGTGGATATCAAGGGTGATAAGCTTATGGTCGGATCGGACCAATGAGGAGTTGACTTCAGGTGTGGAACACCGGTCACTCATGTTGGTAATGACTAGGTCTAGGATACAGTTGCCCATGGTGGGGGTGTGGATAAGTTGATCTAGGGCATTGGAGTTTATGAATTCCAGAAAGCGTTGAGCTAAGGAGTTGGTACACGAGTCGTTTTCCTAGTTAATAGTGGGGTAGTTGAAGTCGCCCATTATTTGGGTTTTTGGTTGAACCCTAATATTTTCCAGTACATCAAGAAAAGAGGAGTGGGAATCCTGGGGCATGGTGGGGGATCTGCAGCAAGGTAAAATTTGGATTGCAGTTTTGCCCAGAGTTAGTTGCACTTGGATAACCTCGGATGCATTATGCTGAGCAACTAGTCTGGAGGTGTGGATATCCTTAATGAATATGGACACACCTCCACCTTTGGTGTTTCGGTCCAGATTACATGGCCGAAAAGTGTGGTATGAGTTATAGCCTGGTAGTGCAGGGGTGCTCTCTGGAGTCTTGAACCAGGTCTCAGTCACTGCACAGATATCGATGTTCTCCATTTTAAGGAGTGCCTCGAGTGAGTGCATTTTGAGATTTAGACTTCTAGCACTGAGTAAGCATTACCCTCAGTTTTTGCTTGCCTGTTCCTGTTACGGTGGTGAATTTGTTATTTGAACCCTGCCTAAAAAAGGCACTGTAGGGGCAGCAAGAGCCTTAGCCAGTATCCGAAATCCCAGGGACGACAGGTGCAGGCCATCTGTGGCAAAGCATCGTGGTCTGTCGACCATGCCATCCCAAGCAGACAGATACTGGATCCCCTTAGAATGACACCAGAAGCTTAGCCATGTAGGACTAATCATTGTCAGACCAGGAATCAAATGCTTATTAGGTACTGCAGACTGTTAGAGTGATACCAAAAGCTGTACAGTATCATTTTGGCTATTTGTTTTGATAACAACAGTGAAACTAGACACAGATTCGTACAGATGTAAGGTTAAAAGAGAAAAGTGTTGAAAACATAATGAGTGAAGTAACTCACTAAGATGTAGCATGTACACTAGGAAGTGCACTTGGCTAGTAGTTGGAAAGCAGCAAAAAATAAAATATGATGTGAAAGGAAAAGATGAGTTTATACTCATTTTTAAACGTTGCATCACTCATGCTGCTGCAGTTATGTAAGGTTTGATTTTCTGCCACAAGGTCTAGCAGGAGCAGGACCAAATGGAGGGAGCCAATGTGGCTATGGCTGCCATCATGAAAGAGGGGAACTTCCTTTCATTTTGTTGGGATAGCATCTTACCCTCCCAGGCGTCTGAGAGCAGAAAATGCATTCTTCATAGCTACCAAGGAGCAGCAGTGGTAACTTCTAGCCATTTTTCTCTGAATTTTACTCCAAAGCATGAAATGAAAGGAAATTATGGAAATGCATACAGGAATCTTTCATGCCATGAAAATGGAGAACATGTCCACCATCATATCTACCTGAACTGTGCAGAACAGAAGGAAAACTGCATTTTTCTGTGTACCAAACAGGTCACTCTCTAAGGTAAACTAATCCAAACTACATCCTTGGCTCCAAGACAGGACTGGAACTGTGACTCGAGGGAGCTTTCCAGCATGTTCACCTTCCTCATGATAGGAACGGCTGTAACAGAGGCACCTTGTTCCATGGCACACAGTCAGGCCTACATATATGCCTTACAAGTGGAAGACATTCTAATTCAAAGTGGAGAGCATTATATGAGAGCACTGGAGAAGTGAGACAAGGGAGAAAGACAAAGATTTAGATCAGAGAATATATCCAGAAACATCCTTTAGTGACTTTGAAGCAAGAATAGATTAAATCTCACTTATTAGGAGTCAGTCTGTACAGACTTCATTTAAATTATAAAAATGAGTTGAGGGAGGGATCAGGGACTGAATGAGTTTAATATTGTAGGTGTGGCAAGACTGTGTGATTTAAGGACATCTTGCAGGAGTGGATGAAGAGCCTGCAGGAAGATTGGTATGCTGGAAGCTGAGATGTATGATCTGAAGATGAGGTTTGCAGAACTTAGAGCCTGTGGCAATGTGTTACAGGCAGACAGCTGGAGACCGAGCAGAACCTGAGTAAATGTAGTGCAGGTTGACAGAAGGAAGGAAGGGAAGACTAGTCAGGAGAGGGAAGAATGAGACAAGAAAAGCAGGAGCAGAGGGGAATCTGGCTAGATCATAAAGTCTTAAGAATGAAATCTGAGCTCTAGAAGAGGTGGACAGAACAGACCTGAAGATGGCAAATATGCTAGGTGCAGAAAAAATGGAAAAACGTATGGGCATGACTGAGGGGATAAAGTGAAGTACCCCCACCACATATGCATTCATATGTATCATTTATATCTATAACTGTAGACATTTCTGTGGCCTGTATTCAGAGTTTATGAAACAGCCACTGTTTTTCCTCAAGTCTGTCATCTCAGTCAGGCAGCTTGTTTTGAATTTTTATTAAATTAATTTTTTTCTGCATTAATTATTGCAGTTAAGTGAATTGAGCTGGCTAAACAAAGCAGAACTGCTGCCTATAGATTATCATCATTCAAGCAGATTAGAAATTAAGAAAAATGCATTAGTGGCTTTGCATTGTAACATTTAGAGTTTTCAGTCATTGCATCTTTTATTGTGAATCTGTACTTTCCTTTTCAGGCAGTCCGAATATGGAGGAGTTGTGTTTGGTGGTTGGGCTAGAATGGCTCAGCCAATTGTCACCTTCACTGTAGTTGAAGTAGCAAAACCAAACATTGGTGAAAACTGGCCAGCGAGGGTAAGAGCTGATGTCACAGTAAATCTGAATGTCCGACACCAGATAAAACAGGAATGGGAAGGTAATGCACTACAAAGTTTATCACATTTGCCGAGACAGATTATGTTTTTTTATTACTAATTGTTGGAGATTAAATATTTATAGTAATTGAAGTCTGCATAAATGTAGGTTATTCTGACAACCAAGGTGGCAAAGTCCAAAATTCCATGGTGGAATGTCTGAAAGGGCAGTCCTATAAACTTGCAGTAAGCATGTATTATTTTCTTCAGATGGCAGATAATCACCTCACAGTGCTGATATGCAGAGAAGAGCCTCCTTCGCCCTGTGTAATTGTAACGAGCTCCTTGGTCATTGCATCTTGGAGCAGGGATGCAGCAACTTCAGAGTATTAACAAATTATTTAGTCTACCATGATGGATTAAGAATTACTAGGCTTACCTTTCTAGGATTTTCTCTCAGCTGTGGAGTAGACGGAGCTGTCTGTTAAGATGTGATTTGGAAAATAATGTAAGCACAATAAAATTTTCTTTCTTTATTAGCCGTGGTGGTACAGAGGTAGCATTGTTGCCTCACAGCAAGAGGTTCTCCTGTTCGACTCGGCTGGAGTGCCTTCTGTGTGGAGTCTGCATGTCCTCCCCGTGGTCGAGTGGCCTCTGAAAGGCATGCATGAATGGGTGTGCCTTCGCTGAAGGTTGGGCGTCGGGCTGGCAACTCGGCACCATAGAAATCTACTGCCAGTCATTAGCGGACCGGAGTTCCGCTGTGGCAAGCCCTAACCGGGAAAAGACAAACAAACATTGTTTTCAAACCTAGCACAGAATAACACACAGGAATCATTGCCCTGGACTAAGCCTTTGCATTGTGTTATTGGGCTGACTCTAAGGAGTGCAAGGGAGGCTTTACTCTTGGGTAATGCAGTTTGTAAATAAATGAATACAGCACATAATAATTTTTATTTTACAAAGGGGCTAGCTGGAGTAGAAGTTAACGTAACCAGGACAAGAGCATCAGAACATGGTGCTGTTGAGGGGGGGGGGGGGGATTGCATCATTTGCAGGAGAAGTGATTATATTTTTAAAACTCTCCCAGTCTGCTGTGCAAACTGGATCAAGATGGAAAGGAACAGGGAGTAAGTACATCAGCTGTTATCCCTACTAGGCTGGACCTAGATGGAAGGGTTCAGGAATACAGAAAAGACTAATTTCAAGAACAGAATAGATGGAAGTGACAGTGTATATTCAAGAAGACATCTGAAACTTGGAGGGAGATAGTTAATACAAAGTAGAAGCAGAAGCTTTAGAGTTTTAGCTAATCGGGAATGGTGGTACTCAATGTGGATGAACTCGGCATACCAGATCGCTATGTAAATATAGTGTAAGGTTAGGAGTGCCATAGGAGGGGAAGAAGTAATGGTCAGGGAAGATCAAGGTAGTTGTTGCAAGGGACTTTAGTATGCCACAAGTAGACTGGAGAATGCTATTGTCCTCATGCACAAGAGACTAGGTAATAACAAAATCAATTATGAGCATGTATTTAGACCAGTGAATGTGGGATTCAGCACAGTAGCATTTTAATTCTAACGCAAGTGTTATTCTTGTGTGGGTATCAAATTATGATTATTTTTCATCTTCTTCACTTTATTTATATATGTTCTTTGTGTTTCACTGTTGCAGTCATCACCTGTGGGTTATCCCTGCTGTGGTAGCCCTCGGCCGGCCCGAATACCAGAATCAATGTTTTTCTGCATCGGCTGCTGTCGCTTGCTTACTGAGGTCAGGTCATCAGTGCTATAAAGCAAGGCAGCCGACGTCATTACACCAGTCTTTCTTGCTGTGGAGCCCGTAGCAGAAGCAGTTCGCAAGTGTGCTGGTCGGTCGCTACCAGAGTTTGAATTACAGCTGAAAACGTCTAAAGCTAAATACTCCATCGAGGAACCCTTTTTCTTGCACTAACCGATGTCTGAAAAAGTTAACAATTGTCTCGCCTGTGGAAAGCAGATCCCACACTGAGACTTCCATTCATAATGCATCCCTTGTTTAGGCCCAGACCACAACGTCCCCTGTTGCCGGTTCTGTGCCCTCTTTAACGTGAGAACCATTTGTCGTAGAGCTCTTATTGTAGCGAGGTATTTTCATCTTCCGTCTTCGCATTCCGAAATGGCGTCCATCAGCCAACAGTCCTTAGACATTCCAAAAAAGCGTAAAGATAAAGATAGAGACAGACCACACAAGGCTAAGCCTTCCAATGACCCTACTGCTAAGCAGGTTGTCAGTTCTCCGGAATTCAGTGACGTGTCTTTGCAGCCCCTGATGCCCGATACAATACATTCATAGACCTCTACCAAGACCCTTTCAGAGTCCGGTTTGCCGCAGAAATCTTCTTCATCTTCCGAGCCTTTGGTTATCTCTGCCTCGGTTGAGTCCAGAGCCGTGACGCAGGCACCGGCTTCTGAGGAGGCTTTTCACACTACCAAATCTAGACAAAAAATGACGTCTTCTCATCCGACAACCATTTCTCTCAGACCGATGGATACTCTTAGGCCTAGAATCAAGGCCACTCTTAGGAACTCTACCCGTAGCCACCATCTTACTTCTGCTCCACCTCCCCAAGTCCAAATGCTTAAAATGGCAGAGGATCTCATCACCCTTATCAGGGGTAGTCAGGCCACAACTTCTAAAAGGAAAAGAGACCCTTCTCCTGAAATACTGACAGAACAGGAATCTGAGGAATCTGATTATTCAGATTTTTGAAGAGGAACAACGGCCTCTGACTGCTTATTAGGATTCAGATGCAGAGGAATCCATTCCTTCTGCCTCCCCACCAGAAGATCTTTCCTTTGGGGAAACCCTTCACACCCTCAGGGAACATTTGCACTGGGAATCCCAGGACTTCTCTCAGTCTAAGAAAAGACTAAGAGAGTTTCTAGACCTGCCCCACCACAGACCCTTGGCCATCCCCCCTATCTTAGAGGTGGTGGATGATGTCTTCCATGAATTCAGCTTAGCTCCTGATGCCTTTCCACCTGCTCCTATAAACCTGACAGTATTACAGAGTACCGGATTCTCACAAATACCTGTACAGAAATCCTGCTGCAGACCTAGAGGTCACTACACAGGGACCAAAAGGTGCTAAGGCTAGTTCTGCAAAGAATCCTATTCCTTCTGACAAGGATTCCGGAGCTCTGGACAGATGCAGTAAAAAAGTGTACACCTCTGCAACCTTAGCTATCAGAGCACTCAACTGTCAGTTCCACATGTTAAAACATCAACAACACACTTTGGATCAATTAAAGCAAAAGATTTCAACCTTTCCTGACTATGCTAATTCGAAAGAGTTAGCAGATTTACTGCACTCTACTTGTCAAGTGGCCAAACACTCATTACACTGTGGATATGATGCCCTAGAAGCTTCAAGCAGGACAGCAGTGCCAGGATCTGTCATTAGGAGACATGCATGTTTGGAGGAACAACCCTCCCTGATCATGTCAAGTCTAAATTAATTGATGCATCCTTGGATAAGGACCGCTTGTTTGGAGCAAAAACAGAAGAGGTGCTTAAAAAGATGGAAGACAAAGAAAAATCTATGCAAACAGTGAAAGATTTCTTTCAGGTACAACCTTCTAGGTTCTGCAGGAATTTTCCCTCAAAGCACTGGTCCTTTCCTGCACCTAGCAGACAGGGGCAAGGTAAACCCCGCAGGGACAGACCACCCAGACTCCTATCCCAGGGACAGCAGAGACCCAAACAGTGGACCACTTCTGCTCTAAAGGCAGGGAGTTCTAAGCCATCCCTCCATGGGAAAAACTCTCAATGACTCCCTGTGCCCTCTTTTCACTCACCAAAAAACTAGGAGGAAGGCTCTCCCTCTGCAAAGAAAATTGGCTTTCTATAACAAAGGACCACTAGTTCTTAAGGATCATTTTTCAGGGATACAAATTCTCTTTCAACAAACTCCCAATTCCAAGAGAGTACCTAGACTTACCTCCAAATCAGTGGGCAGAGGCATTGAAACAAGTCCAAACTCTCATATCCCAAGGGGCAGTAAAACCTGTCCCCTCAGATCAAGCAACCAAAGGCTTTTATTCTAGACGGTTCCTTGTTCCCAGAAAAGAGGGCACTTGGCACCCCATCCTGGATCTATCCATTCTGAACACCTCCCTGGTGGTCCCCAAATTCAAAATGTTAACTTTGCAGCAGCTGCTGCCTATGCTGACAGAAAATGCCTGGTTAGTTACCCTAGACCTAAAATATGCCTACCTCCACATCCCCATAAGGGAATCCTGCAGGAAATTACTTCGCTTCAGAGCAGGCTCATAACACTTTCAGTTCTCTGCGCTACCCTTTGGCTTATCTACTGCTCCCAGGGTATTCACCAAATGCTTACCCCTGGCCATAGTCTTTTGCAGACAGAAAAATGTACAGATTTACCCTTATCTGGATGACTGCCTCATTCAGGCAGAGTGCAAGGAAAAGCTACCCAAGGACCTCCTCTTTGTCAAAACCCCCTAACCTTTTTAGGGTACACCATCAACGAGAAGAAATCAAAGCAAACACCTTCCAGGAAGATCATTTTCTTGGGAGCACTGCTGGACACAGCATCCCAAATGGCCTTCCTATCCCCAGAAAAGCCTCTGCCTCCTGCCTCTCTGTTTTACCCAGCTGGCTTCCAGAAGTCACCTCACTGCAAGGAAGTTCCTGCAAGCCTTGGGGTACATGACATCTTGCATCCTTCTAATTCCTCTGGCCAGTCTTCACATGAGAAAACTTCATTGGTATCTAAAGAACCTTTGGTGTCAGCACTCTCAACCCCTAGAGACACCTTTCCCACTGATCCCCTGTATAAGGGGCGGGTGTCTGAGATGGACAGGGGCCTGTGCCAAGAAAAGGGTTTTTTCCTTCACCCTCCGCCCAACCGTGAACACCATTACCACTGACACCTCAGACATTGCTTGGGGCTCTCACCTAGAAGGTAGGTGCACCCAAGGTCTTTGGGATGCCCAGCACCTTCCCTTACGCATCAACCAGAAGGAAATGATGGCAGTACAAAAGACTCTGACAACCTTCAAACCCCATCTCAAGCCAGGGGTGGTTCTTATCAAAACAGGCAACACAACAGTAATGTGGTACATCAACAAACAGGGAGGACCCAATTTTACCCTGTGTGCAGGCTAGCCATGAACCTGTGGCTGACAGCCTCTTCCATGGGATTACACCTAATAGCCCAATACCTACCAGGGATCAACAACACCTTGGCAGACCACTTAAGCAGAAATGTACTGGACCCCCACGAATGGCAGCTCCACAGAAAAATCTTTTTACAAATCACTCTAGAGTGCGGGACTCCGGAGGTGGATCTCTTTGCTTCACATCTCAATGATCAGCTGAAAAAATTATGTACCAGGGTGTATCACCACCTAGTGTGGAAGGTGGATGCTTTAACCTTCCCCTGGAACTCCCTCTTTGTGTCCGCATTCCCTCCTCTGCCTCTCATTCCCAAGGTACTGATCAAAATAAGAGAGGAGAGACCAAAGGCCATCCTCATTGCTCCAGATTGGCCCAGACAGCATTGGTACCACTTACTGCGCAGCCTGACATTACAGCCTCCCAGGCAGCTTCCCCTGATCTCAGACCTCTTGACTCAGGTGGGGGGGGGGGGTGCTACACCCAAACTTGCAGACTCAAACTGTCAACATGGCTAATACTCTAAAGGCAAACAAAGGGCCCCTTACGCAGGAAAATGGAAAAGATTCTGCTCCTGGACCCATTCCAGAGGGGGCAATACCTCACAACCTTCCATCCCTCTTATCCTGGACTACCTAGCGGAGCTACTTAATAATGGCCTTTCCTTCTCTTTTATTAAAATCCACACCTCAGCCATTTCAGCTCATTTTGATACAGATCAGCATTCCTCAGAGGGGCTTCTAATATCAGAACTCCCAGAACTCCACCCACACCAACCTGGGACCTGAATTATGTTTTGGAAAAACTAACCTTACCACCATTTGAACCTGCTGCTTCAAGAGAACTAAGATATCTACCCACCTTCTTTCCTAACCCTCAAAACAAGGGGGAAAGAATTCTGCACTCACTAGATGTGCACAGACAGCTCGGATACTATCTGGACTGTATTAAACCCTTCAGGAAAACAGACCAACTATTTGTCAACTTTGTCCCAGGGGCCCATTTCCAAGCAAACCGTTTCCAAATGGATATCACACTGTATCCATTTCTGCTACAGATTACATGGGAAACCACCCCCTAAGTCTATTCCTACCCATTCTGCTAGGGCAGCCTCCACTTCCACAGCATTCCTCAGAGGAGTTCCCACCAGGGACATCTTGGAAGCTGCCACCTGGACCTCTGTCCATGCCTTTACCAAGCATTACCACCTACCTGTATTTTCCAAGGATAGGGCAGGGTTTGCCTCTGCAGTTCTGCAGGGCATGCTGACCCATTCCTGGTTCCCTTACTAATCCTACACCCCCCTCCTCAGCTTTGGGAATCCTACCACAGGTGTTGACTGCAACAGTGAAACACAAAGAACATAGTACAGTTGTGTACACTTACCATATATGTAGATGTTCGAGTGTATTCACTGTTGCAGTCCTGGTTACCCTCCCTCCTTCCCCCTTATATCTTCTTTCTTTAGGGAGACATAAGCTTCTAATGGTGCCACCAGGACCACTTTACCATATTTACTTGAGCTCCTAACTGGTTAGGGCAAGAAAAATTGATGTAATGGCATTGACTGCCTTGCTTTATAACTTTGACAGTCAGCAAGCGACAGCAGCCAATGCAGAAAAACATTGACTCTGGTATTCGGGCTGGCCGAGTGTTACCACAGCAGGGATAACCCACAGGTGATGACTGCAACAGTGAATACATTCGAACATCTACATTTATGGTAAGTGTACACAACTGTACTTTCTGTAAAACCCTAATATTCATGAAGTGCACATCCTCCACCAGTGCCCATAATGACATCACACATTGCACGAGGAGATTATCCTTGTCCTTGAGCCTCCTTGATGTCCTTCCATTCACTGGTTGCAGTATTCCTCATGAATGGGATTCCCTGCCTCTGGTAGCCCAACATCTGGCCAGTATACAAAAGCCTACTGTTTCTTTAATGTACAACGTATGTCTCACATGTACACCTCGCATAGCTTAGGGCATAAAGGTGATGTCATATCCTCAGAACTTCTTTGCCGCCAGTCTGAACACCTCTCTCAATAGTCGGTCTTACCGTCTACATCTTTGCAGCCGGTCCGAACACATCTCTCCATCATCGGTCTGAATGCCTACATCCTGTTTGCTGGTCTTCGAGCTGTTGCAGATGCCCTATTGGGGTTTTGTTTTTTCTTGACTTTTGGTTGCTTTTGGGGGGTTAATGTCATCCAGGAGGGGTAAATGCCAGTGTGGGAGAGAGATTCCCCATAAAGACTGCCACAAACAGGGTTTATTTTGCCTATGCGTCTCTCATGATCGTACAACCTGCTGTGTCTGTCGGGCTTTCATACCGAAGACTCTGCATAGTAGGCTTTCTTGCCTTGCTTTGTATCTAGAGAATCAATGACTTAAGCTTCTCGCTAAGGATACCATGGAAGGAAAGAAGGTTAAGAAACCAAGACGGGAATCTTCTTCTGTCCAGCCTCTGCTGGATGTTTCTCCTGAGGTCAGTGAGAACCTGGAGGCTTGCCTGGCTTTGTTGTCAGATTCCTATGCTGTGACTGGGTTGGAGGCTGGCAGGGATCCAGCTTTCAGCACATCCGACGAGGCTTTGCAGGCATCCGTTTTGGATGTTCAGGAGGAACCACAGATGATTATTTCTGAGGGGCCTAGGATGTTCCTCAGATTTTAGTTAGGGAAGAAGTCCCAAATGCTGTTATTGAATGCCATCCTGGGTCAGAGATTTGTAAGTTTTACAGGGCAGACGTCCCATTAAAGATGAAACAGGAAATTAAACATACCTGTCCTGCTCCTAGGGATCCACAGAGTGAGTATCAGGCCTTCATTCAGGGTTTGTTTAATGATTTGATGGCATTAAAACCTCCTCAGGGAGTTTCTGTTCCATCTTCCCCTTGGTCCTGTACTCCCCTTAAAAGCCCCAGGGGAAACAGGACTCCTCTGAGGAGAAGTTGGATTCTGATGAGGAATCCCTTACTTACTCTTCTCATATTCCTTCTCCTTTGGACTGTGGGTCAGAGGCAAAAGTAGTCTTATCAGTCCTGAAACTGCCTTCGAAGAAATGTCTTTTGGGGAAACGGTCTCCAGGATGATGACATTTGTTTTTAATGGGATTGTGCTCAGGCCTCTGAAATCCATAAGAGGTACTATGAGATGCTGCAGATAGAATCTCTAAAACCTTCTGCTATTCCTCCTGTTTTGGCTACTTTGTTGGATGCATTTCCAATGCCTGTAAAGCTCCTGATTCTCTTCCTTCTGCTCCCAAAAAAACTAATAGCTTTCATAGGGTTCTTGAGTACTGTAATTTTTTTGTACAAATGTTCTGCTGCTGATCCCTCAGTGATGTCTGTAGCCTCTGACAAACCCTCTCATTTGCTTCCTTCACCCAAGTTACTGCCTTCTGATAAAGACAGCAGAATAATGGAAAGGCTATGTAAGAAGGTTTATACCTCTGCTACCTTGGCTTTTAGGGCTATTAATTATCTGACCCATATGTCCAGGTATGCGTTGGCTCTCTTTTCAGGTTATTTCTGGTCTCCCAGACTCTGATGGTAAAACGTCTGCCTTTTCACCTGTTAGGGACTTCCTCTCAGGTGGTTCATCATTCCATCAAGTGTAGTTATGATGCAGCAGATGTCTCTTCTAGGGCTTCTGCTTTTGTTTCAGGGTTGAGGAAGTATTCTTGGCTTCACTTTTAACCACTGCCTGATGATATCAAGGTGAAGTTGATGGATGTCCCTCTTAGTAATAAACACTTGTTTGGAGAAGCTGCTGCTGGTTTGTTTAAGTCCCTTCAGGATAAGGGGAAGGGCTTACAGGAACTCAAGGATGTGTTTGTCTCTCCTGTTCTTAAATTTCAAAGAAACTACCCCATTAAACCTGGCTTTGTTCGCAGGCAATCTCGCCATCCTACTAAGGGCAAAAAGAGTGACAAACAGGCTTCTCCTGCTAAGGGTACTCAGATTTCAGGGAATTAGAAATCTTCCTTTCCAGATAAACAAGGTGCTGTCTGACTATCCGTCTCTTCCCAGCCACATTCCTGTTTCTGTTCACCTTTCTCTCTCTTCCTATTTTTCCTTCATATTACTCAGTATTCTTAGGTTCTGTCCATTATTTACCAGGGGTATATCATGGTGTGGAAATTCTGTCCCCCTTTTTTGGGCATTCCTCACCATCGTTGGGAACAATTCCCTTTTTTCCCCAGAGATACTTCAAGACCTTTTGACTCAAGAATACTATTCAGGAGGTGCCTGTGTCCCAGAGGGGGGAGGGGGTTTTACTCTAAAATGTTTCTAGTTGCCAGAAAACAGGGTACTTGAAAACCAGTCCTTGACTTCTTTCATCTAAACAGTTGTCTGAAGGTGCCCACTTTTTGAATATTGTCCCTTCAGACTCTTGTCGCCTCTTTTGCTTCCTCAAGCTTATATGGTGTCTCTGGATCTCAAGAATGCTCATCTCCATATTCCGATTCATCCCCTTTTCAGGAAGTTTTTGCATTTCTCTGTTGCTTGCTGGCATTTTCAGTTCTCTGGTTTGCCCTTTTTACTGCCCCAAGAGTACTCAGCAAATGCCTTGTTCCTGTGATTGATTTTTGCAGGCTTCAGGGGATCTAAGTATTTTCTTATTTGGACGGCCTCCTGTCTAGAAATCCTTCTACAAAATCTTCATTTTTGCCATTTCCTTTCTTCAGAGCCCGGGGTTCACAATAAACTTCAAAAAGTCTTCTCTGACTCCTCCTCAGGATCATGCTTTTCTAGGTTGCAGGTTTCAGAAGGTGCCTATGCAGGCATCCGTGCTCCTCCCAAGGCCTTAATTCCCAGTGTTATGTTGTCCTAGCTTGACTTCATTCATTGCTGGTTGGGTTCGGAACCGAGAATTGGTTCTGACTCTGCCTATACAAAACATTGAGAGCTTCCACTGGCTCATGGCTACACCCCTATCCCATCATGCATAGAGAAGTATACCCAGATCTCATTTGCTGCTAAACAAGGTCTGGTGCTTCCATCCAGGCTCTAGGCTAAGTGGAAACTTTTTTTCAGTTTATCTTAGTGTTATTGCAAAATGTTACAATACCTTGCATATTTCTAACTTGTATACTACTGTGGTAGTATTTTGAGAGTGTTCATTGCTCCTGTTGTGCTGTTCTGTTGGCTGTCGTCTACTGCTAGTCCCATCTGGTTTTATTTCTCCCTATCTCCAGTCCCAAACTCGTTTAAGTTAGAGTGTTTCTGGTTATTATTCTTATTTCTTTTCTTGTTTGGTAGTCCATTTGAGTTAGAGGGCTCTCTTCAGCCCGTTTGGCTTTCCCATCCCTTCTTTTCCGTTTTTCTGTTATAGGAGTTAGTCGTTTTAATTAGAGACTTCTCAGCCTGTTATTGTACATAGTAATTTAGCGTCTTTTGGCTGTGTGTGTGTGCTAACCTTGCATATTAAAAAAAAAAAAGTTGATTTTCTTTTCCAGTTGTGTGTTCCTAGGTAGCGTTCTTGTTTGGTTGTTGACTGCTGTCGAGAATGTCTAAGGATACTAGAGAAACAAAACCTTCGGGTTTTAAGATGTGTGATAAATGCAATCAGCAAATGTCTTTTGACAGATGGACAGCACCTTCACGAATCATGTTCCTTCTGCCATGCCTTTAGTTCCAGGCTGTTAATGGAGAGAAGGAACAAATTGATAGTGAGAGGTTTGTTAAAAATGCCCTTTTCAGAGGCTTTAGAAGGGAATCATGGTTCTTCAAAAACAGCTCAACAATACCCATCTTCAAGATCTGAAAAATCTACTAAAAGATAGTCTTCTACTGCTCCAATATTGGAGCCGATTAAAAAGATTGCTAAAGACTAATCTTCAGACCCGAAGGTTGTTGGGCCCAAAAAATCTCCTTTGGCTCCCATTGTCATTTCAGGGCTGACAGAGTTCCCGTTTTGGAGTCAGTCCCCAGTCTTGGAACTGGTCTCACCAGTGCTGAGATGTCCTTTGTTACAGCCTGTGAGGTCTCTGACTCCATCCTCTCGATCCTCCAAGACCTGACAGACGATGATGTAGAGTGGGTGGTCAAGAGACTTTTATGGAAACCGGCACTGATCAAGATACTGTTGACTCCGACCCAGATGGATTCAGGGCCGACCATCATCTCTTCCTCTTCGTCAATTCCTCCACCAATCCATTCCAGGACTTTGGAGCTAGAGTGCCTGGATCTGATTGTAGCGGAATCGTCGGTGCCAAGACCTGCTCCAGGATGTTCGGGCCCGACTACCGCTCCGACCTCCTTGGTTCCATCAGATTTCGAGGGGTCTAGGAGCCGACGCTCCCCCGTTGGGTCTGGGGAGGAGAGTCGAGTTGTACAGTTGTCCAACCCGAATCTACCTGTTGGAGCTTCGGCGCAGGTAAGCTCAGTGCCTACATCGGCCTCGGAGCTCACTGCCTTGGTTCAGGGGAGTTCCTCTGGTTCCTTGGAGCTGGGAACCTCCTTGGAGCAGTGCTGTGGCATTTTTGAGGTGATGAAGAGAGTGCTGTCACCTCAGACAGCTCCACTCTCAGGTCCAAGTACTTTCCCCCACAGCGCTAGTGTCCGTCTCTTTGCCATCGCTCCCACCCAGGCGTGGAGACCCAAAGCCCCAGGATGCCCCACTGGGCGAAGCAGTCTCTTCCGAAACCTGTCCTGAATACCCCTCTGAGGAGGTCCCTCAGAAGAGATTAGGCAAGAGGAAGCATTTAGACTCCCCTGAGGAGTCCATCACTTCAGACACAGACCTCAATGAGTCAGAAGGGTCCCCACGGTCACCCTCTGAGGATGTCTCTTTTGCAGACATCCTAGAGATTCTTAAGTTGAGAGGTGGCTGGAAGCCCATCAACCCTTCTGAGGATGACTCTGTTAATCTGGAGGCTTTTGGGTCTCACCCTACCACCTCTTGGGTATCTCCACCTTTCGATCAACTCATGAACGTAGTCAGTCAGAAGGTGTGGGGCTCTCCAGACTCATTGGAGCCTGTTCCTAGGAGGCTATATAGATTCATCACTGCGCCTCCATATAGGGAATTTCTCAGTAAAGGTGTCCTGGTAGATACTATGATGGTGACGGCAACCACCAAAAAGGAATTGTCTGAGATATCCTCATCTGTCTATCCACCGAATAAAGAATCTCGAACAGTGGACAGATATGGAAAGTGTATGTTTTCTTCAGCATCCTTTGCCTTTCGGTTGCTGAACTACCTAACCCATTTCACTAGGCTTCAGAGCGATCTCCTGAAGGAGCTAGGAGATACCCTCCAAGGTTCTGTAGCTACGGAGGTCTCGGACAAGATTACCTCCCAGCTCTCCACCTTAAATTCTATCATGAATTCCTCCATGCAACTTATTTCCTATGCAGCCGATGGAATGAGTAGGGCAGCAGGTACAGGAATTTCCTTAAGGAGGCATTACTGGATGCACTTATGCAATGTCACGGGAGCGCTACAGAATCCTGAAAGCCCAAAATCCTGAGACCAAAATTCTAAAAACTCAAAA
Organism: Protopterus annectens; assembly: GCF_019279795.1. Lineage (NCBI taxonomy): Eukaryota > Metazoa > Chordata > Ceratodontiformes > Protopteridae > Protopterus > Protopterus annectens. The sequence goes on from NC_056737.1 coordinate 102,319,122, forward strand.
TATTGAAAACTCAAAATCCTGAAAACACACAGGATACCAGCACTTACTATATTCCAGCACAAGTATATACAGAAACATATTATCCTTCAACTATATGCAGGGGGGCTGCGCCCCCCGCACCCCCTGCTACTTAAATATATCAGCTCCGAGACTGCACTTCACTACACTAAGTGCAATCTTGGAGTTGATAATTTAAGTAGCAGGGGGTGTGGCTGGTGCAGCCCCCCACATGGGGGGTATACTTGGAGAACAGTAATATAGTTTGTGTTTTATTTGTTTTTCTATGTACTTGTGCTGGAATATAGTAAGTGTTGGTATCCTGTGTGTTTTCAGTATTTTGAACTTTCAGGATTTTGGTCTTTCAGGATTCTGTGGTGCTCCCGATTTCACAGACCCCTTCAAGTCTTCCTTTATTAACGCCCTTTTTGATGGCTCATCCTTGTTCGGGCGAAAGGTTAAAGAGATCCTAACCAGGTGCAAACAGGAGGGGAAAGACTCTTTCTGCCATTGGAGTCCATTTCTTCCTCCCTACTAGACCTTATCCCAAAAGTCGAAAACAGGGGGAAATGTGGTTTTGTAAGTCCCAAAGAGCTTTCCCAGATGCACATGGTGATTCTTCCCCCAGGGGCAAAGGGAGAAGTAACAGTGGAAGACACCGGCCACACAGCAGAGGGGGTCCGCAAAACCAGGGTGACAGGGACTCCTTTGGTAAACCCTTTCAGCACTCCTGAAAGGAGACCCGTCTGTCCATCTCTGGAAGCAGTTGGGGGTCGCTTGTCATTGTACCCAAATGACTGGCTAGAAATCACAAGAGACAAATGGGTACAAATTATCATATTCAGAGGTTATCACATACCCATTTTCCTCTCCCCATTAGAAAAAAAATCAGTCCCAGATGTTCCACCCAGTCAAATGGATCATGCAACTCTAGAGGTACAAACGTTGCTAGAAAAAAAGAGTCATCCAAAATGTCCCCAACATGAACACAACATGAACAATGTCCACAACCAGTAGCCACAGTGACCATGGACGCTTCCCAGATAGGGGGGGGGGCATTATCTGGGGAGGACTGTCCAAGGTATTTGGCAGGAAAATGAGTACCACTTGCATATCAACATCCTAGAGATGAGAGCGATGCTGTTGGCGTTGCAAGCATTTCAGAACTCCCTTCCACTAGGAGCAATTGTAGTTCAGACAGACAACATGTCGCGGTGGTGTGGTATATAAACAAACAAGGAGGAACCAAATCCTACTCCCTATGTCACGGGGTCCAGACAGTATGGCAATGGGCAGTCTCTTCCCAAAATTTTCTGATAGCAACTCACATCCTGGGGAAGTCCAACTTGATAGTGGAAAAGCTCAGCAGAGCTATTCTAATGCCTCACAAGTGGTCCCTAAAATAGGAGGCTGCAGAAGAGATTTTCCACAAGTGGGGCCAGCCTTGCTGCGACCTCTTTGCCACTTCCATGAATGCCAAATGCAACAGCTACTTTGCCTGATCCCCTCTCAGGAGGAGTCACCAGTGGATGCACTTGTACACGATTGGCCCTCGGGTCTCCTCTATGCCTTTCCCTCATTCCCATTGATCCCCAAAGACCTTCAGAAAGCCAGCACGTTGAGAAGCAACTTGATACTCATTGCCCCGTACTGGCCTCGTCAGATTTGGTTCCCCTTCCTACGGCCCCATCTCCAGAAAAGCCATGGGTTCTGGACCTAGTTCCAGACCTTCTGATTCATCCATCGGGGATGCTTCATCCATCAATTCAAACCCTCAAGTTGACAGCTTGGCTGCTCCAGTTCCACACATAGCCAGGCTTCCAGATATTTCAGAAGAAATAAAGAAATATACTGTGTACCGGATTAAGCAACCAACGACTTGCAGGTATCAAACTTGTAAAAAAAATTATATAGACGTCAGTAGCACACAACAGAGATATTTATTTGAACAAAAAGTAAGCCCTTTCGCGGATGGACTCCGCTTCTTCAGACTAACAATGAGTTAAACCAACTTCACATTTAAAAAGTCTATCTAATCATCATCATCATCTTCTTTCAGCTGTTCCCGTTAGGGGTCGCCACAGCAGATCATCTGTTTCCATTTCTTCCTGTCCTCTACATTATGCTCTTTCACACCAACCGCCTGCATATCCTCTCTCACCACATCCATAAACCTTATCTTAGGCCTTCCTCTTTTCCTCTTACCTGGCAGCTCCATCCTTAGCATCCTTTTCCCAATGTACCCAGCATCCCTCCTCAGCACATGTCCAAACCAACGCAATCTCGCCTCTCTTGCTTTGTCTCCAAACTGTCCAACCTGAGCTGACCCTCTAATGTACTGATTCCTAATCCTGTCCATCCTAGTCACACCCAGTGCAAATCTTAACATCTTTAACTCTGCCACATCCAGCTCTGATTCCTGCCTTTTTGTCAGTGTCACCGTCTCCAACCCATATAACATAGCTGGTCTCACTACCCTCTTGTAGACCTTCCCTTTCACTCTTACTGGTACCCGTCTGTTACAAGTCACTCCTGACACTCTTCTCCACCCATTCCACCCTGCCTGTACTCTCTTCTTCACCTCTCTTCCACATTCATCATTACTATGAACTGTTGATCCCAAGTACTTAAACTCATCCACCTTTACCAACTCTACTCCCTGCATCCTCACCATTCCTCTACCCTCCCTCACATTTACACACATATATTCTGTTTTAGCCCTGCTGACTTTCATTCTTCTCCTCTCTAAAGCATATCTCCACCTCCTCAACCTGGTCCCTACTCTCACTACATATCACAATGTCATCTGCAAACATCATAGTCCACGGGGCCTCCTGTCTGATCTCATCTGTCAACCTGTCCATCACCACTGCAAATAAGAAAGGGCTCAAAGCTGATCCTTGATGTAATCCCACCTCCACCTTAAATGTATCTGTCACTCTCACTGCAGTCCTCACCAATGTCACACTACCCTCGTACATATCCTGTACCACTCTTACATACTTCTCTGCCACTCCCGACTTCCTCATACAATACTACAACTCCTCTCTAGGCACCCTGTCATATGCTTTCTCTAAGACACAAAGACACAGCAAGGCCTTAATTATGCAATAAAGCATTAAAGTGCTAGTACAATATATAATATACAAACCTCAAACCCTACAGCACATATTCATATCTCAACCCATAAAAAGCAAAACTTTAGTCACTCAAGGGAACAATAAAGTGCTAGTGCTACACATAAGTATGAATTCATCTTCCCAAAAGTATGACATCTATTTAAAACACATTAAAAACTTGTATAAAACATATATATAAAAAACATTTATATATATATAAAAGAAATGGCTAGATGTAGATAAATCTTACTTACATTAAATACATAAAAATGCTTAAGAAATAATAATAAAAACATGCATATGTGTACATATCTGCTTGGATACACATGTATGTATCTATACGCACACTAAATTGCTCTAAACAACTAGCATAGAACATGCATAGACAAAATAAAAAAAAAAATATATATATATATATATATATATATATATATATATACATACACACGACTCTATAACATTAAAACATTCTGAGAGTTATGGGAATTCGCATCCTGAATTACTGAGACGCTGGCAGATCCTGAATTTAGAATGCAGCGCCAAATATATGAAGCTACTGAATGAGTTTTTTAGACTGGAGGAGGCAGAATTACTTAAAGACGTACAATGCTTGCAAAGCGAAATAAACACTAATTTTTCAGTTCATACGGTAGCTGACAAGCTAGACAATCTATGTGAGAATATCTCTTTATATGAGAAAAGGCAGTCTGGAACAAAATCAATGAAGAGCCAGAGAGACCTCAATGATTTTGCGACCGGGAACGTTTTTTTCCTGGCAGAGGGAAGGGAACAACATAGAGACGGTTTGATGTAACACAGGAAATGGGCGGAACCCTACAGAACCACTTTCAATCTTTGTGGAAAATACTTTACTTCCCATTTTGAGAGAATGTACTACTGTGTTAAAAGACACAAAGAATTTTCTTGTAGAGTTGGGAACACATGTTGAAGTGCTCGGTGACCCTTATTGTTTTGTCACTTTAGATGTTGAGTCCTTGTTCACAGTTATCCCAAATGACTGGGGTATTGAGAATGTTAGGGACATTTTATGTACTAAGGATATGTCTATAGATAAAATTAATCTTATATGTGCATTACTAGATATTATTCTGGAGAATATATTTATATTTGGTGAGAAACGCTATATACAGAAGGTTGGCGTGGCTATGGGCACGGCCTGTGCCAATACCTGCGCCAACCTATCATTAGTACAATGGGAAATTAGCCATGTGATTAATAACAATAAATTTGCTGAGTCTGTTGTCTGGTACAAGTGCTTTGTGGATGATATTTTCCTCTTATGGCATGATACAGAAGAACGGTTAAAATAATTTTTTGTGTACATCAGTAATGTCACCCCTTTCTTTAGATTTACCTATAAATATTCTGATAGTGAAATAGATTTTTTGGACTTAAAGGTGAAGAGAGAGGTATATTTCATCAGGTGTCCACTGAACTGTACAGGAAACCAGTTAGGAAAAACATTGTGCTTCATAATGGAAGTATGCATCCTAAGCATACCAAGATGAATGTTTTGAAAGGACAGGTATATCGCATTATGAGTTCGCACAATGATGATATCACTCTACGTGCAGCACTCTCTAGCTTAAAACAAGAATTTTTGATGAGAGGCTACAAAGAATGTCAAATTGATAGACAGATAGAACTAGCATGGGATGAAAGACTGGACAGATGTAAACCTTATAGTACTACAGGAATGATACAAACTGGATTAACGAATAGTAATGAAATCAATGCACATTCCACAGGTAATATAAATAGTGAGATGCTAAGGATGCCACTCACGTATGCATGTGATATAAGCTTAGTATGTGATGTGGTAAAGAATAATTGGAATATTTTATCTAACGTCAAGGAACTTAATGGAGTGATAGGAGATGAACCTTGCTTTATCTTTAAAAATAATAGGTCCTTAACAAGACAACTCTGCTATAAGTCTACAGCTGCACATCAATATAATTGTTCACACAGATTAGGTACATACATATGTAGAAGATGCATGGCATGCTCCCATATTTATGTTGGAGGACAGTTCATACATCCACAGAAGGGGTTTAAAATTGATATAAACTTTTACGCTGACTGTCAGACAAAGAATGTGATATACTTTAGTTTCTGTGTTACCTGTTATGCCTTCTATATAGACAGGACAAATCGCGTATTTAAAGATAGAATATTGGAGCATATGAGGGACATAAGGAATATGAAGGAGAGCAATGCACTTGCTATGCATGTTAAAACTGAAGGTTCAGGACATAGTTTTAAATTTTTTGTGTTACAGTTAGTTCATGTGAACAAGAGAGGGGGTGACTTAAATAATCAAACAGAAGCTGTAGAACAGGAATGGATATTAAAGCTTCAAGTGAATAGACCACCTGGTCTTAATAGTGAGGTATCATTGAAGCCATTCCTAAAAGCCCGGAGTTTAAAAGACTAACCCTTGTAATTAAGAATGTTTTAATGTTATAGAATTGTATATATATGTATTTTTATTTTGTCTATGCATGTTCTATGCTAGTTGTTTAGAGCAATTTAGTGTGCGTTGACTGTTTGCTGTTTTCCATATCTGTCGAGGAATTATATCAGACCACAGAAAATGACAACGTGGCCACCAAGACTGCAGGTGTTCAAAAATTGCTGTGATTTGAAACTGTAGCCTTCCAAGTGGTTGACTGATGACATCATTACCTCCAATGTGCAGCACAAGAATGTCGGGCTCAGGGTAGATGGAACACTTCTCTTCCAACAACTGCAGTACTTCGCTCCAATGCATACCTCTTCTTGCAATCCAGTATACCTTCACAGTGGATGTGGGGAAGCTCAAGTTGTACCTGTTTTCAGTTTCGGAGGCATGGCTGGCAGCCCAGTGAATGTAGGAATTGCCACATACCCACACTGTTACTTGTCGTTCTCCTGGATGTGAAGCCATGACAGTGCCAGAAGGTGGACAAACCTGCAGAGGAAAGAAAATGCAAACAGATTACTACTGATATTTGACGGACTGATTTTCTGTCGCTTTGTACTGAAATTCCTGTTTGTATTAAACTAACTTACCTTTAATTTCCCTATAAATCGGATAAAATTTCTCTATTAAATTGTCACATGACTTGTAATTATTCTTAACCAATGTTTTCATGACATGTTGTTGGTGTAATTATTTACACTTTTTTTCTTATTTTATTTTTTAAGACATAAATTACTGTTCTTAAAATATGTTTTAATACTTTGGAGCTCATTTCCCCAGGCCTCCACTGAAAATGGGCTCCTACCCAGTCGGACATTCCTGGTAATCAAATGTCAATACACAAGTAAATAAATATCTGTGCCTGACACAAAGTTGGAATTTCGGCTGACATCTTATCCTTTTTAATTTTAACTGCAGCACTACAGCATATTTTTGCTTCTATGACTTATCACTTTTTTGTCATGCTCAGTCCACTTTCCATATGTTTAAAACCAGTCCCATTTCTTTTTCACACTAATTCTGGGGCCACTTACACATTTTATAAACAAAGTTTTCTTTCCTTTTCACATTAATCATGTTGTGATACAGTTGTTCTTTCAGTTGTTCTTTATCAGCATCCTCACCAGCTCCTTACCACAGTTATTTGCCAAACTCAGATAAATATATTTTGCACAACAAATTTCATAATAGAGTTTTACTTACTTGGTCATGGATGTTTTCCATTCTTCTCACAAGCTGCATGTTACCAATCCTGCATAGCTATCCTCACGCCATTGTGGAGGTCAGTCAAGAACAACACAATGCCCTCCTCAGTTAGGTGAACGCCATCCCTTCTGAACAGGTGAACATCTTCCGCGGTGATGCTGTCATGGCAGATTGTAGATCCACCGACCCTGTGCATCAAGCCATGCATGAACCCATTCTGTAAACGTCTGGCCTTGTGAGCTGCCCATTGACAGTTTGCTGTTTTTCCATATCTGTCGAGGAATTATATCAGACCACACAAAATGACAACGTGGCCACCACGACTGCAGTTGTTCAAAAATTGTTCTGATTTCAAACTGCAGCCTTCTGAGTGGGTGAGTGATGACAGCATTCCCTCCAATGTGCAGCATAAGGATGTCAGGCTCAGGGTTGCTCGAACACTTCTCTTCCAACAACTGCAGGAGTCCGCTCCAATGGATACCTCTTCTTACAATCCAGTATACCTTCACACTAGCTGTGGGGAAGCTCAGGTTGTAGTGGTTTTCACTTCTGGAGGCATGGCTGGCAGCCCAGTGAATGTAGGAATGGCCACACACCCACACTGTCACTTGTCGTGCTCTTGCTCATGAAGCCATGTCAATGACACAAGGTGGGCGCACCTTTTTTTGATAAAGTACATAACCAATGATGACGAGGCAGATACATACCTACCAGCCCTGAAAACACCAAATTACACACACTGGCAAGATATATATATATATATATATATATATATATATATATATATATACATACACACACACATACATATAATATAATATATATATATATATATATATATATATATATATATATATATATACACACACACACACACATATATATCTATATAAATAAAAATGTAAATGTTCGTTTGTTCTAAATCTTAAATCTCCAAAAGTTCTTCACCAATTGCTTTGAAATTTTTACACAATGTTGTATTCGAATACGCGCGTGTTTTTATATACCTACTATTATATAGATGTCACATGTTGCATTCGAATATGCGCATGTTTTTATATACCTACTATGGATTCTATATATTTGTATACAAATATGCAATTTTATATGTTTTTGTTATAACTTTCTTACTTCTTTTTCAGTGCAATCGATCTGCTTTAGTTCATCCAAATAATGCCACGCAGAAGATCACACTTAGGTCGTCGTACTCGCAGAGCGGAAGCAGTGCGACGAGTAATTGCAAATCAAACTGAGGAAGAACGGGCATCGGCGAACGAGCGAAACAGACAAATAATGGCTCAAATACGTGCCGAGGAAGCAGCAGAGTGACGTGCAGCCAGACTTGAGGATGCAGGGTTGCGAGCATGGTAATCGCGTTCTGCAGCTTCAGATCTGCTTCGTTCTTCTCGATCGACACTAGCAGGTGAAATAAATGCTTGCCTTAAATACTCTACTTTGTGGCGACACGTAAAGACATTAAAATTAACTATAAATATGTGTGTCCAGCTGCAAAACGATCGATCAGCTGAGATATTCTCACATCAATTGCTGGAAATTGGGAACGGAAGGGTGCCGGTTGATCTGACCACAGGACGAATTTCATTGCCTCATAACTTCTGCAATTTAGTGACGTTAAAAGAAGAATTGGTTGAAAAAGTATTTCCCAATATTCAAACCAATTATAAGAATCACGATTGGCTGACTGAACGAGCTATTCTTGCAGCCAAGAACAAAGGCGTCTACGAACTTAACAATATCATTCAGTCTAACATTCAAAGCGAAGCAGTCACATACAAGTCCATCGACACTGTTGTGGAAGCAGATGAAGCTGTTAATTATCCAACAGAATTTTTGAATTCACTCGATCTGCCAGGGATGCCACCGCACATACTGCAATTGAAAATCGGCATGCCAATTATCATGTTGCGAAATATCAACCAGCCAAAGCTTTGCAACGCCACGTGGCTTGCAGTACAAAAATTAATGAGCAACGTCATAGAAGCAACAATCTTGACAGGACCTTTCAAAGGTGAAGATGTCCTCATTCCTCGCATTCCTATGATTCCAACGGATATGCCATTTCAATTTAAGAGATTGCAATTCCCAATTCGATTGGCGTTTGCAATCACCATCAACAAAGCTCAGGGCCAATCTTTAGAATTGTGCGGTTTAGATCTACACACGGATTGCTTCTCACATGGACAATTATATGTTGCGTGTTCTAGAGTCGGCAAACCAGACAATCTCTATATCTGCACAAACAATGGAACAACAAAAAATATTGTACACCCACAAGCATTGTGAAATTAAACATATTAGAAACGTGCACTTTCCCTTTTCTTTCTTTTCCATTTAACCAGACTGAGCCACAGCAACGCGTATATATATATATATATATATATATGCGTGTGTATATGTATATATGTGCAAGTACATTATGTACACACACATGTATCCATATACACACATATATGAACAGACATAGATATACATATACAGGAAGAAAAAATCAGGGGTTTCAGAGGGTAGGTAGTTGATGAAGAATGAGGGGGGTGCCTTGCAAGGACTCCAAGCAGAGAAAAAACACATTCTGGCTTGTGCATCCATTAATGTGATAACAACATCTACTTATGAGACTAACAGTGAGAGCCGATGAGAGTTTTACCTGAGAAGTGATAATGAGTCAGTGCCATATTGTAACTGACTTATTGCTAAGGTGATAATGACCTGCCTTTCATTACTGCAAAGGTATGCATGCTCAGACACAGGTGAGAATTGCTACACATAATCTGTTGAGTAATCATTCATTATATTACCTTGTGCAGCTGTTATGTAACACAGACTCATTATCATCAGTAAGAGGAAGACCTGAGTAATTCAGTAAAATAGTATAACACTGAGCCCTTCCCATACATGACTGACAAAGCAAAGAAAAATTCCAAAAATATAATGTAACTCCATGCTGGTAGTAGTCAGCAAGTAATAACCTTTCTCACTCAGGCAACTACTGAGTATAATCAGAAATGCAATAAGCCTAGCCAAAATGTCAAACTTATCTGGCTGATCTGTCTACGAATTAATCCAAAAAAAGTAGTAATTCATGTTCTCACCTACCCATCCCTCTGGTTCAATGAACAGTATCCAAGGAAGGCAGACAGAACAAGATGATTTTCCACATCACAAGAAAAAAGTAGTCCCTTATGATCTAAACTGATAGCGTATATTATTTCTGCAAGTAGTAACAATTCCAGCTAATAGACATTCATTAAAGACATGTCAGGTAACAGTTTGGTAAGATAAAGATGTATATATAATATTTATATCATAGCAAAAAAGTACAAGTTGTTTAAAAAATAATTCTTTATATTTTAATTTATGATGAAGCCACCAATTGTACTAAAAGGAACTAATGAGCGAGTCTGTTTCCAAATGGATTCGTATATAAAAGTCATTCAGCAGTCTAGCAAACCCAGTCCTTATTAACGCTGTGCTTTCTCCTATTAACCTGGTGAACTTGGGTGTCCTGAGGCAATGTAGCAACTGCCTCATGTACACTGAAAACCCTCTCCTCTTACCTCCCAACGCTCAGACTTGTGAGAGATGCACTTATATTTCCAAACTGGAAGCCACGCACTCTCTAGCCAAGACCGGAATAGCTGGTCAAGAGGAGAAGGTCAACACTCGCACCACACTACATGGAACACTTAGCCCTCCAGAACACACAACAGCACTGCCTTCACATAAAAACACAAACCACACACCCACCTTCACGAAGGCTCTCAATAAAAATCTACCAAAACAACAGAGACCTCCAAGGCAGAAACACACTCGACCACCACAACACAACACTAATCACGAGACACATAACTCTCCTCAACAGTGTGACACTCAGCCAGAGCCCCTAAGGCAAAACAGCATCCCCAACACACTAGTCTTAGGTGACTTGATAAGTGAGACACAATGATCTCCCACTGAGTAGGTTGAAGTCATTCCTTTATGTGACAAATATTCAGAAACATTTTCTGCACCCGGAAATGGAAACTGTGCTAACAAAATTTACTTCCTGGGGACCACCTTGTTGTTGCTATTTTCTTTATCTTATTGTTTCTGGTGGTTTTCCGAGGGAACATGGCTTTTGAAAATTCACCTTCCATTGAATTGGATTACCATCCTGTTATCAATACCTCTAATCAGCTGAAAGAGGTTGCCGCTCCCTTTACTAAGAGGTTTTCGTTATACCTGAAGAAAGAGAGGAACTGTTTGTGGCAGCTTGATGTTCCGGCTAGTGGTGATGATGTGGTGAGTGAGATCGGTGATATGGAGTTTCTTCAAACAACGATGGAGAGTACTGAGCATGATTTCTTGAAATTAAAGTGTATACAGGCGCAACGCCTGCATTTTGAACTTTGCTTGGAGAAGAAAGTCGTCACTCGTGGCTTGCGTGTGTTGAATATGCCGACACGGGGCTTCGCATCCTGATTTATTAATCCGATGGCAGAAGCTCAATTTAGAGGTAAGCACAAGCTATATGCATCTTTTGAATGATTATTTTTTACCAGAAGAAGAAAAATTAAGGGAATCTTTGCGTGTGAGGCATGAAGAGCTTCTGAAAGACTATAAAGTGGAAATTTTGAACCCACTTTTTGAGAGCCTTTTAGATAGTGTTGCAGTTTTTGAACACAAACTGATTTTTCAGAAGAAAACCAAGTTGCTGCGAGACATCAATGATTTCAAAGCGGTCCATGTCTTTATGTGGCCACGTACAGGTCAGAATGCTATGGGACATGTTAAAACGAATAATTTGCCTATTAAGACCAATTTGACTTAGACTGTTGTTCCTGGGATACGGCTGTCAGAACCTTTAGACTCAGTTTCTGAATGTATACATCCTACTAGGATTTTGAATGAGAATGTGGACAGTGCAGCGATTGAGAATGGCACCCGTGCCAGTACTGTTGTTCATGGGGATGTTCAGTCATCCAATGAGACTTGTGCTGTGAATCGTACTGTGGTTAATGGTGGCTGTTTATTGAATGAGGGTATACTCACCGCTAGTCTTCAGCCTGGTTTACCATCTATTGCAGATGGGAATTGTCTAGATAGACCTATCGCCTCTAATTTATATCCAAATGTTGTCATTGAATGTCCTGGTCGGACTGGTGACCCTGGGCAGGCAGTTAGACCTAAGTGGCAGGGCACAGTCCTAATGGACGTAAAATCTCTTAATACTCTCAGAGATGGTAACCTGGGAGACCTTCCTTTTCCTCTACCTGTTCGTTCAGAGAGAGGGGGAGGCCATACCAGGTCGGCGAGCAGAGGCCGCCAAAAAAGGAAGTTATCCGACGAACCGAGTCAACATCAAACCCTAAAAAAGATGTGGGGGAGGACTCCGACTCATTGATTTATAATATTTCTACTTATGAGTTGACCCCGTTTGAGAGTAGTTTTCTGAACAATGGTCTTAGTTTTATTCCAACTAATAGGAGTAAACTTGCAGATACCATATTGGATTTGAGAGTATTTTGTTGTAACATGATGTTACGTTTATTCTATGGTGATTCGAGTAATTTTTCATCTACTTCTAGAGATGTTTACCCTTTCTGTAACTTTAGAAAACCTAGTTGTTTTGTTCCTATTAATCATCCTTTAGTTGAGACTTACTGAAAGTTAACTGAAGATGATATTTATAGTTATTATGACACATGTAGTACTGGTTTTATGTCCTATAGAAATAACCTGACCTTTAATGAAAGGCAGGCTTTGATTATCTTACAGTCCAATAACCAGATAGTTATTCGCCCTGCAGATAAGGGTGGCTTGATTGTGATCATGGACAGGTCACATTATGAGCACTCTAAGAATAGTATGCTTAGTTATGCAGATTTTTATGAAAAAATCACTGTTGATGATGTACATAGAATTGTGTCTAGTGTGTATAGCTGTATTTCTGATGCTTTTTTCAAACCATCTTATTACAGAAGGTGTTTTGTCTTTTCTGGAGGTGTCTAATCCTTTAGTTCCCCTCATACAGGGACTACCAAAGGTTCATAAAAATCCCTCTGATCCACCAATGAGACCGATAGTTGCTGGGGGTGGTTGGGTTACGGAACCTTTCTCCTTGTGTGTAGAGAAGTTCCTGAGACCTGTTGTGAACCTGAACTCTGTTGTCCTTAGGGACTCCAAACAGTTTTTATTGGATCTTTATCGGTGTCTTTCATCAGTTGGTGACACTGAAAATGTTATTCTGGTCACTTTTGACATTCATTGTTTACTATGATTCCAAATGACCTTGGGGTTGAATATATACACCAATATCTCGTTTTACACAGTGAATATAGTATAGTTCAGATTGATTTGGTTTGTTTATTCTTGGAACTTGTGTTAGATAATAATGTTTTTATTTATGGGAATGATTTATATCGCCAGAAACACGACGTAGCTATGGGCACTTCTTGCGCCAATAGCTATGCCAACATGTTTCTAGCACATTGGGAAAACAATGTTTTGTTCCCTACTTCTGATTTTAAGAGACATGTTTTGTTTTATCGATGTTTTGTTGACGATTTGTTTTTGTTATGGAATGGTTCTGTGGATAGTTTACTTGTATTTTATGAGATGGTCAATAGTTTGACTGACTGTCTTAAGTTTACTTTTACTTGGTCATTTACACACGTGGAGTTCTTGGATTTATATATTGATAAATTATCGGGGAATATTATCAACAGTGGGGTTCATAGGAAAATCTGTCATAGGAATGCTTTCTTGTTTAGATCTAGTATGCACCCCAGCTACATTTTTAAGAATCTGATTAGGGGTCAAAGGATTAGAGCCTCCAGGTTGAATCCAACTGCAACTGGGTTTTTACAAGAGGTTGATAGTTTGAGACATAAATTATTGGCACGTGGCTATACTTTGTCTGAGATAGATTCACAATGGGCTGATCTGGAACAGTTAAGGTCTGACATAGCAGCTCCTTACTTTGGACCAGCAATGGATTTAAATGATGTTAGGAAACAACATTCTGATAACTGTGCAGTGAAGGTTCCCTTGTTTTATACCAGTGATCATGGTAAGGTCACCAAATTGTTTAAACATCATTGGGGTATTTTACAAGTAGATCCTGATATTACCAGGATCGTAGGTGAGAAACCTACCTTCAGGTTCAGGAATTGCAAGAATTTATAGAGATTATTGTGTTATAATAGGAATGTGAATTCTATGTCTGTGTCCCTTGGTTCTACACAACCCAGTAATGGTTGTAATTTCTGTATGTATATTAATGCATCTCCTGTCTTTGTACATCCTGATTTACACAAAGAATTTAAGTTTCATGCCCATGCAGACTGTAAAACTGCCCATGTGATTTATTTAGCAGAATGTTCCCTCTGTCACTCGTTCTATGTTGGTAAAACCAACAGAACTTTACGTGACAGAATGAGGGAACACTTGTATCACATTAAGAAAGGTTCCTTACACAATGCTTTATCTAAACATGTTTTGGAGTTTGATATGTCTCATACTTTTAGTTTTAGGGTTGTTGAGACGATTCAGCCCAGTGCTAGGGAGGGTGACATTTATACACATACTGAGTATAGAGAAGCCCAATGGATTATTATGCTCCGTGCAGATCGGGGAAAGGGCTTGAATGAAAGGGCCTCTATTAAGCCCATTTTAAAGAAGAGGAGACTATTTAAATAATGCTACATTACTTAGTATAGATGTATATGTTTTTGTATTTTCATATTCATTTGTTTTTTGTACATTTGTTTTTATCAGTGTACAGAGAATGTGTTTTACTCCTGTATGGCACCTTTATATTACTAGCAGTGAATTAAGTAGTTAATTGTTATGTCTTTATTGGTTACACCCATTTGAGTGTATTTAAGTAGTGTGTACCTTTGTAGTTGTTATCTGGTCTGATGAAGCTAAAGCAGTGAAAGCGCTTACCTTGTCGACCACAATAAAGGAGCTCTGTTTTTACTACCATTATTGCCATTTATTTGATGTCCCTCCAGTGACAGTTACTCGAGAAGACTACAGTATATATTTTGTGGACTTTGAACCTTGGTAAACACCTGTTTCCTTCCTTTGCTCATTGACATTTTCTTTATACTACGTTTGACTATATTATTTTTTGAGCAACGGAGGATTTATCTCTTGGAGACCACCTTGTTGTTGCTATTTTCTATATTTTATATATATATATATATATATATATATATATATATATATATATATATATATATATATAAAATATATAAATATAGAATATATAAGTATATAGTAATACATTATATTTTATATATGTATGTATATACACACACACACACACACGTGTGTATATATATATATATATATATATATATATATATATATATGATCTACTTTGTTTAAACAGAAGTACGTCTAAACAAATTTTATTTACCCAAGCCGAACCCACCAAAGATGCACTACAACGAACGCAAGGACTTCTAAACTTGCCTCCCTGTGAAAGGAACCACTCAGCCATCATGGTAAAGAAACGGTGGAAAAGTTCAGTACTTACTTTACCAATGACATACTATCAATAGCCAAAAATGACAGAACAGCTCCCCTAACCATACCCACAGAAACTGAGGAAACCATCTCTTGCCTTATCCCTCAAGCCCATCCAAACCACCATCACCAAGAAAGTGCTACACAAACTTGGCTGTTGCTGCTATATCCTACCTCTATAGTAATCAACTGCTCCAAGAACAATATGTTCCCAAAATATGAAAAATATCCTACATCATCCCACTTCATAAAGAGGATACCGCTCCTCAGCTCTCCAATTACAGGCCAATAGCAATTTTACCACAATCCAAAATTCTACAAAAATGTATTCACCCACAACTCATGAAACACCTAGTAAATCAGTAACCTGCTAACAAACACCTAACAAGTCATAAAACAATAAAACACTTACAAGAAAATACAGAATGTTCACTAGTATAGATATTATTTGTCTAGCTAACATAAAGTAATTTAATTTCAGGTATTTTTCTGAAATTTACTAGACTGAGGTTAACCTCATGTATCCCAGTTTTCACTGTTAAAATATATACATTTAAATAGTTACAATAGTGCATGTACATTTCTGTTCTTTTCCAGTAGGGCACACTGTGGTTGCATTTTAAGCACTCTGCAAAACCTTTTCAACACACACTTCTGTACCAGTTTGATATACATATAACATAGAGTTCTAATACAGTTGTAACACAAGCATCTTATATAAATCATGTTGATATTCACAAATGACATATAATTATTTACAAAATTCCAGATAACTGTGCTGGCAGTATCTCCCTTTGTCACACCTGTCATCAGCCAGGTAATTAATGTACACCATCTCTTCCTGGGGAAAGGAGAAACATCTTTGAGTGTCCTCTGCATAACTATGGTATGCTAAATGCTTTTTCCTCAGTAGATCTCCTAGGGGATGCCTTATCAAAGTGAATAATAACCATCCCAAAATAGAACCTTAAGGAATCCCACAATTAAGATTGTAGGAAGATGAAGAGGAAGAATTGAGTCCAGAATGGACTCTATGTTAAGTTAGACAGGTAGACAGGTAAGAAGAAAAGCAGTCAAGAACCATAGTAGTAATTCTACCATGTGAGTGCATGTATTCTATCCAGATACCATGATCCGCTGTGTGAAAATCTACAGAGAGATCCAGGAGGACCAACACAACAATGGTCTCTTGCCCTAAGGAGATCATTAACCACTTTAGTTACAGCTGTGTCAAATATGAAAGCTGACTGGAATCGATCCATGAGTCCAGTAGTGTGAAGACTGAAATCTTGTTGCTTGTAGACAAATTTCTCAATCATCTTTCCTAAAAATGTAAGATTAGTGATTGGGTGGTAGTTATTTTAAATTGTTTAGATCAATAGATGGCTTCTTGAGGTATGGAATAATCAAAGCTTCCTTCAAGGCCAAGGTAAAAACCTCTTCTCTCTCAGAACATACCAAGATCTGATAAACTGCTGGTCCCAGTGTGTGTCAGCTATACCTTCCTCAATGGACATAGATTCAACCCACATGTTGTCACTTGCAAACTGTTAATAACAGCAAATTCATGAAAATCTGCAATACTGAACCATGGCAAAGACTTTGAAGGGAAGGAAGCACACAGCTCCACCTTTAGGATTAGCCGGTTGAAGGAGCAATATAATAGAGACAATCATGACAGTGAAAAATTGAGCAGCCACTTCACATTCATCCATTGATAAAATTCTTATGGTGGTCAGACAGGCCAGGGTCCACAGCCTCTCCACTATCTGAAAATATGTTTTAATACTTTGGTCAGTTAGCCACTGATGAGATTTCCCTGGACAGATATTCTAATATTTTTATGGAAATCTCTCCTTGATAATTGATGTAATGCTCATCAGGCTCAATCTTGTTACTTCAAAGGCTGGCCCGTTGTCAGAAACACTCCAGCCTGTCCTTGTTTGTCACAAACTGCAAAGCAAATGATCAAATCATGTTCCAAATCTCTTAATAGAGACAGGACAAAAATGACTCAGGGCTAAGGAGTCCAGAGCATGACTGTGAGAGAGAGAGAGAGAGGTATTATATTCCTCTATCAGGTTCACATTGTCTGCATCACTCTCCAGTTGGAACTGATTGAGAGCATGAGAAAAACTCTCAGTGGTAATTTGGCTTATATTGTGAATATCCCTCAGTTCAATATGGGGTGGACTTAGGCTAGGTAGGGTTAATCCAAAGTTGACAAAGAAATGTCAGACCAAGAAACTGGTTCCATTGCCAAGTCCAAAGTGTCCAAGTCCATAAGAAAACACAAATCCAGAGTAGGCATTACATGACTAGGATGACATATAAAATAATGCTCACCTATTCGTTCCTGATTATTTCATAGTTGCTCATTCTGCTAGAACCATGTGGCCCACGAGTCATTTAAACCTGCCATGTTTGCTATGTCTTCAAATACAGATAACAAAAGCAAGCACTCCCACAAGGTTAATATAAAGGAGTTTTTTTCCAAGGCGCTTTTCCACCTGCCTGCTCATCCTGAAGCCTTCCCCTATCAGAATCAAACCCATTCATCTTGTAGGGAGCCATCTGAAAGGGTTATAATTCAGGCAGATATGGGAGAGTTTGTGGTCTCACTGGCGTCCCAATAGGAGGAGCATTTGCATGGGCCCCTAACCCCATTCCTCAGCATTTTGGACAGGCTTCCAGCATCACCACAAGGACTCACAGTGCCCTGCCCCTGTAGCTGCATGCTCATGTGCATTCTCTTGTAATGGCTACCAACATGTTGTGGCCCAGTGACATATAAGCACATCCCAAGGATGCCCACTGCAATGCTTCCCCTCCAGCAAGAGATTGTGGCTGTGCACATCCTGTTCCATTCTACCCTTCCCTAACAAAGCTATCAAGCACCCAAGCCATCAGCTGAATTCCTGTTGCCACATCATTGATAGTCTGGGATTTTGAACCAAATAAATGCAACAAAACTCTGTAAATCAAATAGCTTATAAAAAAAATAACCAGGGTTGCTATGGAAATGATAATAAGGAGCACAACTTCAGAAATTCAGATAACTTTAATTTAGTAAAAATCTCGTGCTAAGTGCTTTTGTCCTGTAGAAAGGTCAGGGCTTTTCCCTTCTCTGCCTCAGTACTGGATAACAACCACTGAATCTATAATGTTCCCTCAACCCTTTCAGTTCCAAGATGTGATCCTTTCAGTGACACACAAACGCCTGTTGTCGGGCTGTAGATACTTAACATACACCCCTACTGTTCTTTTTCCTGTGTCTTCTTTGTTGATACTCTGTCCATCCATGATTGAGCCTTCTCTCACATTTCCATCACTATACCCCCGAGTCTGGAAAAATCTTTCATCTACCATCCATATCACTACACTGTTTCTTTCATCTTGCTCCTCTTATTATATTCTATTTCCATTTCTACTAAAAGTCAATCTTCTCCATCCAAGCATCCCTCTTTCTATCTCTTTGCTTTTTCACTGATTATTTAACTCACCATCACATATACCAGGATCCTTTTATTATATTTACTTTCACTCTTTTGTCTCTACTCAAAAACAAACCAATAAACAGAAAATAAATCAATTTTGAGATTCTTTTCGTACACCTTTTCCTCCAGCTTTGTCATCTAGCTCCATATGCCAAACATCTGAGCAGACCCATTACATATGGAGAGCTTTTGTACCTACCTGTCCACATCACTAGCATATAAATAAATTACTCCACTCCCTGTTAATAGAACACAGGGATCCTACACTAATTTCAAGTTATTAGTTTATGTAAACCTACCACTCAGCCCTCTTTTCACAAGTACATAACTTTGACATTTCATCCCAAACCACCTCCTCCTTCAATATCACCTTGATTAATTTTTATCTCCACCTTGCTACTTCACACTCTGTAGCATGCAGATCCCAGTAAAATGCTCCAGCTTTCCTTTATTGTTACACATTCACAGATCCTTTTTGATTTATTGAATTAATTAATATTCTACAACAGCCAGACTTTGACCTATGCTACCCTTTAACTTCTTTTGTCACCCTATTTCTTTAAATATCTCCTACCCTGGCCACTCCTTATCCATATACAGCCAATGTTCACTTCCATGACGTTCAGTTTAACAAAAGCTGTTCCCAACCAAAACGACAAAGCCCAACATAATTAAGCTTCAAAGGGAGCGAGAGTCACAAAGATCTAAAAGCTAGCGAAAATGCCAAGCTAACCCTATGAAGGGTAAAATCCAAACAAACATCACTCTCCTTCTTCCCAATCTAGTATACAAATCTAGGTACTTTTCCATTATCGGGGCAACACTGTCAATGCGGTTGCTGACTTGTGAATTCAGTGTCCACCCGTGCATTTGTGATGTTAGTCTTGACAGGTGTGTGTAAAAAAAGTAGAAGGTGCAGCCTCTTTTTTTACATAAAATCCATTTATTTATTTTGCACATACTTGTTAACATTAACCTCCAAAATACATGGCTCGACAGTGGAGTCGGATGTCAGCACCCGCATTGAAAGTGATTGCCCTTAATATAATAGTAAAAAGAAGCAAATGATTACTATAACTGGTGTTTCTCCATTATAGTCATATCAGGCATACCAGAAAACTTTTTATTCCAAAAGTCGACCTCAGAATCTTTAATTATACTGTGTTGTCCTCTTGCAGCTGTGAGGATGCGATTACCGTCATAAGCCTTTTTTTTTTTTTTTTTTTTTACTGTCAGCCATGGAGTTCGGAAGGCGTCGCTGACGACAGAAATAACCGCTGTTAGGATGTACAACTATTTTGTCCTTTTACAAGGCTTTTTACATATCCACTGCCAATCATGAGCAGACCAGAGTTCCACTGTGGCGACCCCTAACTTGGTAAAGCCGAAAGACAAGGCTTTTACATAATTAATTGAAGCCAAGGCTAATCTTAACACGCTGTGTGTTGTAAGCACTTCACGCCAAACATAAACATAGCAATTTCCCGTTTTTTTTCTTTACATGTTTTCACATGCATCAAGGAGATCTAAGATCTGCCTGATTAAAAATGTTCAGCATTACTACGTCTTTTTGTAAGGTTTAACCACAGGGAGTGTCTTCATTTTATGCCTTTACTGTGGTGTTTATATCATCATAGCATGATTAGTTAAACAAAAAAAATATGTTATATGAAGTAACTGTAAAACAAGCTATGGAAAAGCATACTAAATCGACTTGCTGTTGAGACGTAAATACAGGCTGCGTTGCAAGCTGATTAAATTCAAGTATGAAGAGCACAAAACTCCACACTGAAGCTTAAGTTGACAAGGTAACTGACAAAGTTCAGTTACTATTTCCAACTTAATTTTCAACCATGTAGCTATAATATGCCTGCAAAGTCACTTACGCTGGCGCTGGGGGAAGGTACTCGGGGGTAGCAGCTTGCAATTAGTATCTTCTCGTGGTGCGCTCGATGTTAAGCACAGAGGCGCCATGAGAAGGTACTCGGGGTTAATGAAGAAGTTCAGGAAATCAGACCAGCTGTTTGTATCCTTTTTGGATAAAAGGAAAGGTGCCCCCATATCCAAGGTCACGCTTTCCAAGTGGCTTACTGACTGCATAACTTTCTCATACAAATCTCATAATAGAGAACTTCCAAAGAAAGTAAAAGGTCACTCCACAAGAGTTATAGCAACCTTGTCGGCCTTTCAGGCAAGGTTACCCATGGATTCAATTTGTGCAGCAGCAACATGGGTAAAGCCTCATACCATTATCACTCCTTACAAAGTCGATTTGGCCTCCAGGAACAAGGCTTCCTTTGGATCTGCTGTTCTGAAGAGTATTTTTCCTTGAGCCACCCAAGAAAGAAGGTGCCAGGGACGCTGTCCCAACCAGCAATGAATGAATGTGAGATTGAGCAACATAACATTAAGAAGTTATGTACTCACCATAACGTTCCATGTTTGTTGTTCATCTCCCCTTCTTTTTTGCTTCCCACCCTTTTTCCCCCACCTTCGCTCCTGGAGGCTCGAGTGGTGTCCTTGCAAAAATTGGAAATTATATTCTCTGATTCTCTTCTTGGTCTCTTTTTGGATATGGCTGCATGTTAGAGGTGTTAACTATAGTATTTGGAAACAAGATCTGGGTGTACTTCCTTGTGAATGATGGGATAGGGTGTAGCCACGAGCCAGTGGAAGCTCTCCAGCTTTTGTATAGGCCGAGTCGGAACCGATTCTCGGTTCTGAACCCAATCAGCAATGAATGAAGGCAAGATGGACAACAAACATGGAATGTTATGATGAGTACATAACTTCTTATTTCCTTCTTTCAAAAATCTCCTTCCTCTGGCCTCAGTTACAACCAGGGAGTTTCTGAGAGCTCTGTGTTTTATGGCATCTGCCATCCCTATGTTTCCTCTGACCAAACTCCATATGAGAAAGTTTCAGTGGTTGCTGAAATCAGTTTGGCTTCAACATGCACATCCGTTAGACTTTGTAGTTCCTCTTCTTCCTAAGAAGGAACTTCAGTGGTGGATCTAGCAGTTGTCTCTAAATCCAGGACTCCCTTTTCATCCCCCTCTTCCCTCTCAGGAACTGTTCACAGATGCTTCAGATGTGGGTTGGGAAGCAGATTTTTACTTCCTAAAGTTACAGGGGATGTGGTCGTCTCTTCAACAGAAGGAGCACATCAGTATCAAAGAGATGGGAGCTCTTCTGCCGGCTTTTCAGGCTTTTCATCCTCTCTTCTCCCTGGGATCCCTCAAGGTATTTACAGACAATACCACAGTAATGTGGTATATAAACAAACAGGGGAGCAAGATCTTAGCTGGTTGGCACTCCCGGTCTTGGATCTTGCTGTCCAGTAGCAAGTGACTCTTCAGGCAGTTTACATTCTGTCAGGTCAAAACATTATGGCAGACCCTCTGAGCTGGTTCTTAACTCAGTCCCACGAATGGATGCTTCAGAGGGATGTGTTTCTTGATATTGTCCACTAGTGGGGTACTCCTCAAGTAGATCTATTTGGTGTGGCAGGTTGACGCCCTGTCATTTTCTTGAAGGGGATGTTTCTTTATGCATTCTCTCCCCTTCTTCTCATTCTAAAAGACCTGTTCAAAATTCAACAGGACGCCCCCAAAATCTTGTTGGTGACTCCCTTTTGGTCAAGACAGCATTGGCTCCCTCTTCTGCATTTAGCCAAGGGTAGTCATCACAAGTTACCTGACAAGATGGACCTATTCACACAAGACAAGGGATCTGTCATCCATCCCTACCTGTCCACTCTTCAACTGACACTGTGGGTGATAGGGTTTTGATTCCACATAGACACCTTCTTTTCCTGAGGATGCTCTTAGGGTCCTGCAAGAGGCTAGGAAATACTGCTTATCCAAATGGAAGAGATTTTCTGTATGGTGTCTCTCTCATAACTTGGATCTACTTACTGTGGATGTTCCTTTGGTTCTTTCTTATTTGTGTGAATTGCTCAGTGCTGGTTTGGCCTATTCTGTTAAGGCCCACTTATCAGCTGTCTCTGCTTGTTTGCCTTTATATCCTCCTTTAGCTTCTAGATTTGAAGCTAAACAGTTCCTTAAAGGCGTCCTTCATATTAGGCCTCCCAGTAAGCCTGTTCCTTCTCCCTGGGATCTTAATTTTGTGTTGGAGAAGTTGACACAGGCTTCTTTTCAGCCTGCTGCTTCAGCTTCCTTGCAGCATTGCTCTTGGAAGAGTGTTCTTTTGTTGGCCCTTACTTCTTTCAGATGGGTATCTGAGCTTCAAGCCCTTATGGCTTGTCCTCCTTTTTTGGTGTTTCATGAGGACAGGGTGCCCTTGCATACAAATCCTTTTATGCCCAGGGTGGTTAATGAGTTCTCACTTAATCAGTGTGTTCATTTACATGCTTTTTTCCCCCTCGCCACAATCTGCCAGTGAGAGGGGGCTGCATAATTTGGATGTGCATAGACAGCTCTGATTTTATTTGGATAAGACTAAGTCTATTAGAAAATATGATCGGTTTTGTTTCTTTTCATCCTAGGTCCCTAGGTTTAGCTGTATCCAAGCAAACTATTTATTTTTGGATCTCAAAGGCTTTTTCTTTTTGTTATTCTTTTCATGGTAAGAGCCTTCCTTCCGTAAAGGCTCATGCTGGCTTTGCTAGGCCCATCCTTCTTGGCTTCCTCCTCCCATGTTTCTTCTTGAGTTTTGCCACTCTCCCAATCATAAGGAATACTGCAGCCAATGAATAGAAGGACATAGTGCAGTTGTGCATCTACTGTTATGGTAAGATTTTACACAACTGTACTTTCTTTTCAGACAAAAGTCATGGAATTTGCATGTTGTCACCAAATCATAAGATCAAAGAAGATTACTAGACTATTGACCCTTAGGTCATTTCAAGCCTAGCCATTTCCTTCCAATATAATGCCATAGAAATGTTAGTTAATACCCAAGGTTGCACTAAGTAATGACTGCTTATGTCCAGGAGGGTTGTGGGTGCTGTTCCCGGTATAAAGAAACATCCCCTTCAAAGAAAATCATGAGTGCAGACCCTTATCATTTATTGTGTTTATAACATGGAAGAAGAGCACAGCATGAAACACTGGCATAAGTACCAGCAATTCAACATGTCCATGTGAAACACTGCAATAAGTACAAGCAGTTCAACATTGCCAGATGAAATACTGCCATAAGTACCAGAAATTCAATGTAGTCAGATGAAATACTGCCATAAGTACCAGCAATTTAACATGACCAGACAATAACATAGAAGAGAGAAGCTTCAGGAATGCCTTCTACTCAGAAACTGATGATGGATGAGCCTGCCTAATGTGAATGTCAGCAGTATGATCTCTTATGCAGCATCAGACTATTGAAGATGTATGACTGTAGGATTAAAGTGGAAGGCAGAAACTAGTGATATCCATACTGAGATGAGTTGTTACCAGAAAAGACATTACAATACATTACAGCCTTGCCCTTGACTAGCAGGAGCTCAGTTTTGAACATGTCCTGTACTGTGATGGATAATAAGAGGCCCAGAAAAGATGTGTCCTGGCAACCTCTTTAAGGAATACATTTTGGGTTGTAGGTGCCAACCAATTCCCGTCAGACACCAGACAATAACAATATTATTATTAATATTATTATTATTATCATCATCAATCATCATTATTAATAATAGTAATAATAATAATAACATTTGATGTTTTTCGTGTTTTACTGTTGCAGTCATCACTTGTGGGTTATCCCTGCTGGGTACCCCTCGGCTGGCCCGAATACCAGAGTAAAGATTCTCCCTCCTGCGTTGGCTGCATTCGCCTAGGACTGACGTCAGGTCATCAGTGGTATAAAGCTGGGCAGCCGACACCATTACATCAGTCATCCTTGCTGTGGAGCCCAAAGCAGAAGCAGTTTGCGTGTGCGTCAGTCGGCCATTGCCAGAGTGGAGTTGAAAATGACTAAAGCTAAGTACCCCGTTTGAGGACCTTTTTCTTGCACTAACCAATGTCCGAAAAAGTTAATCATCTCCGCTGTGGAAAACAAATACAGGACCAAGATTTCCATAACCTGTGTGTAACCTGTTTGGGCCGAGATCACAATGTCCCTGGGTGTCGGTTCTGCTCCCTCTTTAACTCTAGGACCATTCATTGTAGAGCAGAAATTGTAGCTAGACATTTCAAAGACAGGTCTGCGCAATACGAAATGGTGTCCTTCGGTCAGCATTCAGTGGATATTCCTAAAAAGAGAAAAGATAAAGAAAAAAAACTAGGCCTTCGGACGACTTCTCCTTGAAGCCAGTCATAAGTACACTGGAATTCAGTGAGTGCCAATGCAGCCTCTGATGCCCGATGGTATTCCTTCACAGGCCTCTACCGAGACCCATTAGGAGTCTGGTACGGTACCAGAACAGTCCACATCTGCTGATATTTCGGTTGTCAGCCCCGGGGTTGGGTCCGGAGCTGCTATGCAGGCACCAGCTTCCAAGGAGGTTTTACGGACAACCGATGCCAGACAAAGGCCGACTACCACACCACTGGTTACAGCCGCACCCAGGCTCATTGAAGCACTGAGGCATAAGAGCAAGACCACTCCCGGAAAAACAATTCCTAGATGCCATCTTCCTCAAGCACAATCTGCTCCATCACAACAACTCCTTAAGATGGCGGAGGACCTTATCTCACGTATCAGAGGTAACCAGACCACCCCATCCAAAAGACAAATAGATCTTTCCCCTGAGATTCTCTCAGAACCTGACACTGAGGAATCTGATTATTTGGATTCAGACGATGAACAACAGCCCCTTACCACCTTTGAGGATTCTGATGCAGAGGAATCCATCCCATCTGCATCCCCCCCCCCCCCGAGGACCTATCCTTTGGCGAGACCTTACATATCCTTAGGGAACATTTCCACTGTGAAGCTCAGGATTACCCCCAGTCTAAGAAGAGGCTAAGGGAGTTTCTGGATCTTCCCCAGCACAAACCATTAGCCATTCCACCCATTTTGGATGTGGTGGAGGATGTTTTTATAGACTGCAGCCTCACACCTGATGCCCTGCCCCCTGCACCTAGAAAGCCAGACTGGTATTACAGGGTGCCAGTTCCATATGTTAAAATATCAGCAACATACCTTGGAACTATTAAAACAGAAGATCTGAAGTAGTTGACTTCATTTGGTCATCAACCTGCGGGTATCTGATCCGACCTGGATCCGAGCCGGCAGCTTTCCAAGCTAGAGCTCCGAGCTCTTCCCCCTTACCCAATATACCCTGTGACCTCCTTCCAATCCTCAGATCTCGTTTGCCTCTGCTTTGTCAAGCACGAGTTTTCGAGCTCCTAGCGTTCAGGCGATTAGTAAGTGTTTTTTTGATAAAAATCCATCTTAGTGTTAGTGTGTGTGATTAGTTTAATTTCATAGTTTAA
This sequence comes from Protopterus annectens, assembly GCF_019279795.1. NCBI lineage: Eukaryota > Metazoa > Chordata > Ceratodontiformes > Protopteridae > Protopterus > Protopterus annectens. The sequence continues at coordinate 102,345,355 of NC_056737.1, forward strand.
ATCCCTGAATTTACTCCCTCGTTCCCTCATAGTTTAAATCCTAGTAGGCCCCTCCTTTCCCTTAGGTGTTTGTGGGCGTGTGTGTGTGTTTTGTTTAAAAATCATGGCCGAGGCCATCTTTTTTAAGTGCACTGAGTGTGGCCATAAGCTATCCCCAGCGGATGGCCACACTCAGTGCGTTCCCTGCCTGGGGGTATCACATTTGACCTCGAGCTGCCAGATTTGCGCAGCCTTTAACCCCTGGGCCCTGAGGGATAGGAGGAATAAGCTGATTCTGGCGGGTCTCTTACCCACGGAGTCGGCTTCTTCTGCCACTCCCTCGGTGGCTACAGCCGTGGCTGCGGCTGCTCAGCCTGCTGTCTCCCCTCCCCCGGCTGGGACTCAACCTCCCACTTCTTCCCAGGGAGAGAGGGACTCAAAAAAAAAAGAGAAGAGAGAGAGGGAGAAAGAGAAAGAGAGGCACAGAAGCCACAAGTGGCGGGCCGACTCAGCCCCCTCGGTCTCGCCGGCCAAACTGCTCTCTTCACCCCAGAAGGTCTCCGGGCCTTCCTCCCCTCGGCTCCATTCTCCACGCTTCTCCCCGGAGTCAGAGGAGGAGGCCCGACCATCTTCAAAGTCATTACGGCGGCCCTCCCAGCCAGCTTCAGCGGCCTCTTCAAGGTCGACCCGTAGCCTCTCCGACGCTGATATGGACCAGATGATGCGTCCCTTTCTCCAAACCCAACTGCAGATAGGAGTGTTGCTGCCTCCCCTCCCTCCGGGGGGGGGGGGTTCAGCCCCACTTTTTGCTCCGATAGCTCCTTCTCCGATCCACTATCGGGTTTCGGAGCCTTCAGATCCGAGGAGTCTCGGAGTCAGGGCCGATGGTTATCGCTACCTCGACACCGGCCATGCCCTCGAGTTTGTCGGATCCCTTCTCAGATCCGAGCTCTCGGGGCTGAGAGCCATGTGTTGGATCCGAGGGGGTCAGTGCATCTTCGGCTCCGTTTCGGTCGGAGCACACTTCCCTTTCAGGTCCGAGCGCTTCAGCTCTGACGCCGATCCCCGCGCCGGATCCGAGGGTGTTAATCACAGAGCCCAGAGAGATTGGTTCACCCTTGGCTTTCGACTTGGTGGAGAGGGTTCTCTCGAGAGGTTTGAGACCCCCTACTCTTTCTTCGGAATCTGCCCCCACTCCCTTGCAGCTGGGCTGGTCTTCCATCGTCCAGTCCCAGGGATAGCCTGCGTTGACGCCCCAGCCCGTTCCACTGGTGGAACTTGACCCTGTTTGTGAGCCCTCTTTGGACAGCCCCACCGAGGAGGTCCCTCACAAATGTAAGTGTAAGAGGAGGCACTTGGACTCCCCTGAGTCCCTCATGGTGGACACTGATTTGGAGGAAGGGGAAGGTTCCCCCAAATCACCCCCTGAAGACGTCTCCTTTGGAGACATTATGGAAATGCTTCGCCAAAAGGGGGGGGGGGTGGTCAGCCCAGAAACCTTCCTCGGACGACTCTGTGTTCCTGGAGGCGTTCGACGCAGGCCGTCTACCTTTTGAGTGTACCCTCCGGCCGATCCCGTGGTTGACCTCATCACTACCAGGGCATGGAAGGTACCGGACACTGTGGAGCCAATCCCCAGGAGGCTAGATAGGATTCTTAGTCCACCTGTGGATAGAACAGCTTGGAGTAAGGGTTCCCCGGTAGATGCCATGGTGGTGGCGGCAGCCACCAAGACGGAACTTGCCCATGATAGTTCCTCAGTCCATCCTCCTGATAAGGAGTCTCGGACACTGGATCATATCGGGAAGTGGATGTTTGCTTCAGCTACCTTTTCCATAAGGGCGCTGAATTATTTGGCCCATGTAATTAGACTTCAACGGGATCTGGTGAAAGAACATGCTGAGTCTCCCCCTGAGTCCATCTCGGCCGAGGACAAACTGGCTTTCTCGGCTCGCATGGCCACTCTGAAATCTGTTTCAAACACGTCTATGCGGCTACTTTCCCATGCCACAGAAGGGGCCGCTAGAGCCAGCGTGTCCGGCATCGCCTTATGGCGTCACGCCTGGCTCCAGCTTTGTGTCTTTTCGGAACCTTTCAAGGCGTTCTTCGAGAACGCACCCTTCGATGGTTCTACTCTCTTCGGGAAGACCGTCCGCGACACATTGGTTCAGAGCGAGAAAGACAGGAAGACGCTGTCTGCCGTTGGAATCCGCTTCTCGGCTCCTCAGAGGTCCTTTTCCAGGAACCAGAAAGGACAAAATAAGATGTGGTTCCGGAAGTCTCTGCAGTCCCGTTATGCTCCGGACCCTTCGTCCTTCAGAAGCAGAGGGGGACAAGGTGGACGCCGGCCCAGAGGCAAAGGGAGTCCAAAACATTTTGGGTCTCAGGAACCCTTTTCTGACTGACCCACGCTGCAGCCCTGAGGGGTTACCCGACTGCTCCTCTCTGGAGGCAGTCGGTGGGCATTTCTCGAAGCACCTGGCCCAGTGGGGGAGTCCATCACAACAGATCGCTGGGTGCTTCGAATAATATCCAGAGGTTACTCAATCCCTTTCATAAACCTACCTCCTCGGTCGAGACTCCTCCCCGATGTACCACCCAGTCAGAGGGAAGGCTGCAGCTTTAGAGGTAAAAAAGCTGCTAGAAAAAAGAGCCATCCAGCACGTCCCCCCAGGCTAATCCGGATTAGGCAATTACTCCAGGTTCTTTTTGGTGCCAAAGAAGACGGGGGACTTAAGGCCGATCCTCGACCTTTCAACAATGAACCTCTTCATTGCCAAGGAGAAATTTGGATGGTCACGCTTCAATCCATCCTGCCCCTTTTGCAGGCGAAGGACTGGATGTGCTCCATAGACCTCAAGGATGCGTACTATCACATTCTCATGGACAGGCGATCCAGGAGGTTCATCCGCTTTCGGCTAAGGGCCAATCATTACTAGTTCAGGGTCCTACCCTTTGGTCTCACCTCAGCCCCCAGGGTGTTCACCAAGGTCATGGCAGTTATAGCGGCCCACCTGAGACTTCAGGGAATACAGGTTTTTCCTTACCCAGACGACTGGCTCCTTACCACCCCCACCAGGCATCTACTCTGCTTAGCCAGGGATTGCTTCCTACTACTAGCATCCCAATTGGGGATCACTATAAACTTCCAAACGTCATCCCTTCAACCAGTTCAAGTCTTGGAGTTCATAGGGGCCAGAATAGACATGCTTCAGACCAAGGCCTTCTTAACATCAGACAGACTCCGCAGTTTGACCTTACACGTTTTAGCCCTTCTTCAGTCACCTGCCCCGTCATCAGAGTTAGTCCTGAGAGCTTTAGGGTCCATGGCAGCAGCAATCAATCTCGCGCCCTTAGCTCGCTTGCACATGAGGGTTCTCCAGTGGACTTTGCAGGTTCAGTGGTCTATCCTTCACTACCCGTTGGACTTACTGATTCCTCTCAGTAGAGTTTGCAGAAATTCCCTCATGTGGTGGCTCCAATCTCGAGAGCTTCGGGAAGGACGACCATTTGTTATGCCGCAACCCCAAGCCACGGTGACCACGGACGCTTCTCGCCTTGGGTGGGGGGGGGGCATTACACGGGCAGAACTGTCCAAGGTACGTGGACTCAGACAGAGACCATTCTGCATATAAATGTTCTGGAGATGAGGGCAGTGCTTCTAGCGTTGCAAGCCCTTCATGCCTTTCTCCCTCCAGGGACTATTGCAATTCAGTCAGACAACATGTCAGTGGTCTGGTACATCAACAAACAGGGGGGGAACCAGGTCTTACCCTCTTTGCCAAGAGGTCATGAGAGTTTGGGATTGGATGATATCCACCAACCGCTTTCTTTTATCAACGCATATTCCGGGTCGGTCCAACATCCTAGCAGACAAACTGAGTCTAACTATTCTTTCGTCCTACGAGTGGTCTCTGAATCCCTTAGTAGCGAAACAGATCTTCCGCAAGTGGGGTCATCCTTGCTGCGATCTCTTCGCGTCGCCTTCCAACGCGAAGTGCAGCGAGTTTTTTGCTCTAATTCCCCCTCCAGGGGAAAGCCCCAGAGATGCTCTAGTCCATGCTTGGCCACCCGGTCTTCTTTATGCTTATCCTCCTCTTCCGTTGATGACAAAATTCTTACAGAAAGCTCATCGGTTGGGGAACAAGATTATACTCCTAGCCCCATTCTGGACTCATCAAGCCTGGTTCCCGTGCCTACGGTCTCATCTTATAGCTCCTCTCTGGATCTTGGATCCCATCCCGGATCTGATGTCTCATCCTTCGGGATTGAGACCCCCGAATCTGGTTGATCTCAAGCTCTCAGCCTGGTTGATCCAGTTCCATTAGCTGCTAGGACTCCCGGTATCTCGTCTCCAGTTAGATCTATCCTGGTTGCGGTGCATAAGCCTTCTACCAGGAAGGTTTACAATAGTAAATGGAAGCGGTTTCCATTTGGGTGTCCCATAGGAATTTGGACCCTTTCACTGCTCCCATCCCAGCAGTGCTCGATTTGCTATCTTATATATTTCAGCAAGGGGCCAGTTCATCTACTGTAAAGGTTCAAATGGCTGCCATCTCCCATTTTCACATTGGAGACAATCTCAGTCCCCTCACTTCCACCATGATTTGCAAGACCTTTCTGAAAGGTACGTTTCTCTTGAGACCTCTTATCAGGAACTCTGCCCCTCCATAGGATCTAACTTTGATCCTTCAGGCTCTGACTGGACCACCTTTTGAAAGGATGTAGCTAGCAAGTTAGGCTGGTGCACGGCAAGCGAGTATGTTAGTCCAAAAACAGAAAAATGCCAGCACCTCGGAGAGTCATACAAGTAGGTTTATTAAACTTCAAAAAGCAAGTGATTAGACCGGTTTCAGCTCAAAGCTTTCCTCAGTAATACCTGAGGAAAGCTTTGAGCTGAAACCGGTCTAATCACTTGCTTTTTGAAGTTTAATAAACCTACTTGTATGACTCTCCGAGGTGCTGGCATTTTTCTGTTTTTGGACTACCACCTTTTGAACCTGCAGCTTCTGTTGATTTGAAATTCTTGTTCTGGAAAACTTCCTTTTTGGTAGCTATTACCTCAGCTAGAAGGGTGTCGGAGCTTCAGGCCCTCTGTGTTAAGCCCCCGTATCTTGTTTTCCATAAGGACAGGGTCTCTCTCAGGACTAACCCATCCTTTCTACCCAAAGTGGCCTCTGAGGCGATCATCAATCAGTCCATTAATCTCCCAGTTTTTTTCCCTAACTGTCAGAACAAAGCAGAGTACAAACTTCATTTGTTAGATGTTCATAGACAGTTACATTTTTATTTACACAGAACAACTGCTTTCCGCAAGTCTTATCAGCTCTTTGTTTCCTTTGCAAAACCCTTCTTGGGTAAGCCAGTTTCGAAGGTGACTCTGGCCAGATGGATTTCTAATTGCATTGTGCTCACGTACAAACTATCTGGCCTACCAGAGCCTATAGGGGTTCATGCTCATTCTACTCGCTCTATGGCTACATCTGCTGCTTTCTGGTCTAGAGTTCCCTTGGATGACATTTGCTCTGCGGCTACTTGGGCATCCTCGCATACCTTTATCTCTCACTATAAATTGGATTTAGTGTCCAGAAGAAGAGCAGCTTTTGGCTCTGCAGTGCTCCGGAATATCCTTCCTTGAGGACCTCCCAAGGTTTTGGTAGCTGGGGACTCTGTCCCACAGGTTGATGACCAAATAAAGTTAACTACTTCAGAGAAAGAAGTTATGTACTCACCATAACATTCCAACTGAGTAGGTAACTTCATTTGTCAGCAACCGACCCTCCCTCCTTCCCCCTAACCTGGTTCTTTGATTACCTGGACCCTAGGATGGTTTATCAGGTCCTTTGTTAATCCTTAGGTTAGGATTCTTCAGGTTGTTGTTTTGTGGTTATATAGGCGGGCAAATGCGATCTGAGGATTGGAAGGAGGTCGCAGGGTATTATGGGTAAGGGGGAGGAGCTTGGAGCTCTATCTTGGAAAGCTGCTGGCTCAGATCCAATACCCACAGGTTGCTGACAAATGAAGTTGCCTACTCAGATGGAACGTTATGGTGAGTACATAACTTCTTTATTTCATCCTTACCAGACAGTTCTACTTCCAGGGAGCTAGAGGAGCTCTTGCACTCCAACTCTCAAATAGCAAAGCATTCCCTCCATTGCTGATACGATGCCCTTGAAGCCTCTAGCAGGGCTGCTTTGGTGGGGTCAGTCATTAGGAGGCATGCATGGCTGAAAGAGAAATCTCTGCCTGATCATGTTGAATCCAAACTTCTAGATGCCCCCCTGGATAAGGACCACTTTTTTGGATCTAAGGTTGAGGAGGTGATCAAGAAAATGGATGATAAAGTTAAATCTATGCAGACAGTTAAAGAATTCCTGCAGGTCCAATGTCCCAGATTCAGCAGGAACATTCCCACCAAACACTGGTCCTTTCCTTCCCAATCCAGACCCGTGCAAAGGAAAGGCCACAGGAACAGACCTCCCAGGCAGCAACCCCAAGGACAGCAGAAGCCCAGACAATGGACCTCTACTACACCCAGGGCAGGGAGTTCTAAGTCCACTCCCTACCCTAAAGACTTGCAATGACTCCTCCCCCCCTCAAAGGTCAGGAGGAAGGCTATCCCTTTACAAGACAACTGGCTGCCCATCACAAAGGATCAATGGGTTCTAAAAATCATTTTCCAGGGATACAGATTTTCCTTCAAAAAAAGACCAATCTTAACAGGGTACCCAGACTTACCTTCAGATCAGCAGGCAGAGGCACTCAAACAAATTCAGAAACTATGTCCCCAAAAAGCGGTGGAGTCTGTACCCTAGGAACAAGCCAGAAAAGGGTTTTATTCCAGATTGTTCCTGGTACCCAGGAAAAGAGGGCACTTGGCACCCTATTCTGGATCTGTCCACGCTAAACCTTTCCCTGCAAGTGCAGAAATTTAAAATGCTGCTTACGCTCCAAAAACTCTTGCCCATGCTGACCCCAAATGCCTGGCTTGTTAACCTGGACCTAAAGGATGCCTACCTTCACATTCCAATAAAGGAGTCCTGCAGAGAAGGTTCCTTCACTTCAGGGCAGGCTCGCAACTCTTTGAGTTCTCTGCTCTGCCCTTTGGCTTATATAATGCTCCCATGGTTTTCACCAAATGCCTGGCCCCGGTCATTGCCTTCTGAAGGCAGCAAAACATCCATATTTACCCATATCTGGACGACAGCCTCATCCAGGCAGACAGCAGGGAAAAGCTCCTGCAAGACCTCGACTTTGTCAACACCCTGTTAACCTGTCTAGGATTTACCATCAACAGGGGAAAATCAAATTTCCAGCCCACCAGACAAATCACCTTCTTGGAAGCTCTCCTGGACGCATCCACTCAGAGCCTTCCTCTCTCCAGAAAAACAGAATTTCCTACCCCAGTACTTCTGCCAGTTGGCTTACAGAAAGCACCTCACAGCAAGGAAGTTCCTTCAAGCTCCGGGGTACATGGCATCCTGTATCCTACACATGAGAAAACTGCAGTGGTACCTTAAAAACATTTGGTACCAGCACACTGAGTATCTGGAGAAAAATCTGCCTCTTATCCCCTGCTTAAGAGAGGAACTCCTATGGTGGGCAGAGGTCTGCACACTGAACATCCCTTTCTATTTCTCCCCCATGGCCAGACTATCACGGATGCCTCAGACAAAGCTTGGGGGGCACACTTAGGCAACATGTGCACCCAAGGCACTTGGTACCTCAGTGACCTGCATCTACACATCAGCCTAAAAGAAATGATGGCAGCAGTCAGGGCTATCACAACTTTCAAGAACCACCTGAAACCAAGGGTGCTCCTCATCAAGACAGACAATACCACAATCATGTGGTACATCAGTAAGTGGAGGGAACTCGCTCCTACCCTCTTTGCTGTCTGTCCATGCTTCTCTGGTAGACTTCCTCAATGATGGGCCTTCATCTGATAGTCCAGTACATTCCAGGGGAGCACAATACCCTAGCAGACCACCTCGGCAGAAATTTCATAGACCCCCACGAATGGCATCTTCAGAGGGAGGCCTTCCTCTGCATAAAACAACCTTGGTGATCCCCAGAGGTGGATCTGTTCACTTCCGTACAGAATAGCCATCTGGACCTGTTCTGCACCAGGGAGTTCAACCCAAAAGCCTGAAAGGTGGATGCTGTCTCCTTCCACTGGGGCAACCTGTTTGTCTACACCCCCCTTGCCAGTGATACCAATGGTACTGATAAGGATCAGGGAGGAAGGGCCAAGAGCCATCCTAATTGCTCCAAATTGGCCCAGACAACATTGGTACCCCTTGCTGCTCAGCCTAACCAAGGAACCACCCAGAAACCTGTCTCTCACAGAAGGACTCCTAACTCAAGCAAAAGGGTCAGTACTGCATCCAAATCTACAAACTCTCAACCTATCCCCGTGGTTGATACCCTAAAGGCAGATAACAACCCACTGTTGGGCAAGCAGGTCTTGGATATAATTATTGCACCACAAAATCATACTCTGCAAAATGGAAAAGATTCAGTGCTTGGTGCCAGACTAAAAGTACAAACAGATCCCTGCCATCTCTCTCTCTCTGTGATTCTAGACTACCTGGCAGAGCCTAGTAGAAAAAGGATTATCTTACTCTTCCATCAACATTCATGCCTCAGCTATCTCTGCCCATTATCATACATAGCAGCCCTTGTTCTCCCATCCCCTGCTTAAACAATTTCTTAGAGGGGTATCCTACATCAGGCCACCCACACCTGCCTGGTACCTGAACTATGTCTTGGAAAAATTGACCTTCCCTCCCTTTGAACCAGCTGCTTCTGCAGAACTAAAACACATATCTTGGAAGACCGTGTTCCTGCTGGCCATAACCTCAGCTAGGACGTTTTCCGAACTGCAGGCGCTCATGGCCACTGAGACCTTCATTATCTTCCATACAGACAGGGTGTCCCTTAGGACTAATCCCTCTTTTATGCCTAAGGCGGTGTCTGACGTAACATTTAACCAGGCTATACACCTTCCAACCTTCTTTCCTAACCCTCAGAACAGGGGAGAAAGAATCCTTCAGTCACTAGATGTGCACAGACAACTTAGATACTATCTGGATAGAACCAAATCTATCGGGAAGACTGATCAACTCTTGGTCAGCTTCACCCCAGGGGCAGAGGGGAAACCTATTTCCTAGCAGACCATTTCTAAGAGAATGTCACACTGTATCCAGTTCTGCTACCACTTCCATGGGAAAGTTCCGCCCAAGACTGTTCGAACCCATTCCACTAGGAAAGCATCTACTTCCACTGCTTTCCTAAGAGGGGTTCCCACCAACGGCATCCTAGAAGCTGCCACTTGGATTTCCGTCCACACTTTCACCAAACACTACCACTTGCCTCTGTTCTCCAAAACCTGGGCAGGCTTTGGCTCTGCAGTTCTGCAGGGCATGCTAGGCCCTACTTAGAACAGTCCAGCCTGTTCTACTATTTCTTCTTTTATTTCACCCACCATTCCTTCAGCTCTGGGAATCTTCCCACAAGTGATGACTGCAACAGTGAAACATGAAGAACATAGTAGAGTTTTGTAGACTTACCATAAATGTAGATGTTCGAGTGTATTCACTGTTGCAGTCCTATTTTCCCTCCCTCCTTCCACCATTCTTCTCTCTTTCAGATGTATTCACACCTATATATGCCTATGGGCATCCACCAGGTTGGCCTTCCTTAGGCTTTCTGAACAGGGCTTCTAGAGGTTAGGGCAAGAAACACTGATGTAATGGCATCAGCTGTCCTGCTTTATACCACTGATGACCTGACGTCAGAACCAGGTGACCGCAGCCGATGCTGGAGGGAGAATCTTTACTCTGGTATTCGGGCTGGCCGAGGGTTACCCAGCAGGGATACCCCACAAGTGATGACTGCAACAGTGAATGCACTCGAACATCTATATTTAAGGTAAGTGTTCACAACTGTACTTTATCTAGGTAGTTCCACTACACATACAGTCCCTTTTCAGGAGTAACCTGGGAATAGTGTTTGGTTGTGACTTGCTCGTGGTCACACAAGAGGCAAATGAAGGCTGAGGGAATCAAACCCTGTGTCACAAGAACTAAAGCTTGCAACCTTAACCTCTGCACCATTTGTCATGGTACCATCCTTGCACTTAACCTCCTTTTGCAGATGTTCATCGTGTTACCCTGCTGCAGTCATCACACTTGTGTTATCCTGTCGTCAGGCGGTCCCGCAGTCAGCCGGAATTCCAAAGTCTTGGTCCAGCGTCGGTTGCTGTCGCTTCTTCCCTGACGTCAGTGCGCCAGGGGTATATATATTGCATCCGACGCCATCTTCTTCAGTCTTTCTTGCCGCGGTGCCTGAAGCAGAAGCAGTTAGCAAGTGCCGGTCGGCCGACTTCTGAGATTTTCGAACTCGAATTTCAGACCGAAGTCTTCAATAAAGCTAAGTACCCCGTTGGGGAAACTTTTCTTGCCTCAAACCAAAAAAAAAAGTTAACAATTGTATTTCTTGTGGGAAGCAAATACCTCATAAGGATTTTCATTCTTACTGCATACGTTGCCTAGGCCCAGACCACACGACGTCACTAGTTGTCGTTTTTGTGCTAGGTTTAATAAGCGTACTATAAAAGACGCTTTGATTTCACACGACACTACTTCGGTAGAAAATTTAACTACACTATGCCGTCGGAGCAACCGACTACCGGCATGCACAAAAAACGCAAGGATAAGGACAGGCAGCCTAGACCCAAGCCAGACTCCGAGGCCTCGGCTGGTCCGGTCTCCGGTTCACCGGTCTTCAGTGAGGCTCTGATGCAGCCCCTGACTACCACAGATCTGGAACCCGAGACCGCTTCGGAACTTTTGGCGGAAAGTACCAGGCCGACGCAGCCATTTTGTTCAGCCCCTACCGACGACACTGCTGAAAAAGATGGTGCTGCAGAAACACCTTTGGTTTCTGAAGGTGTCTTCAGACCGACGACGCTCACCATTAAAACGTATCCTAAGACGAAGACTCCTATTAAACCTAAAAAGACTGCACTTCAGTCCCCTGTTCAAGGCCCCATGCCTAAGGAACAGATGCTCAAAATGGCTGAAGATTTGATCTCTTTAATCAGGGGTTCCCAAACCCCTCCTGACAAAAGGCCTAGACAAGAGGAAGATTTATGCATCCTCTGAACAAGTGTTTGTTTCCTCAGGCTCCTCAGAGGACCAAGATTACTCCTTCTCCCATTATGAAGATTCTGATGCTGAGGATTCCATTCCCTCAGCTTCTCCCCCTGAAGACTACTCCTTTGGAGAAACTTTACACACTATGAGGGAACATTTTCACTGGGAAGGTCAGGACTACTCTGACTCAAAGAAAAGGCTCAGAGAGTTTCTTTTACTCCCCCAGCACAAACCACTTGTCATCCCATCCCCCCAGTTTTACACATTGTGGATGATGTTTACTTAGAATCCAGTTTGAACCCAGACTCTCTGCCTCCTGCTCCAGCCAAACCTGACAGATACTATAGAGTACCTGATTACCACAAATTTCTTTACAAAAGTCCTGTTGCTGATCCAGAATCTCCCAGGGTCCCAAAGAGGCTAAGGCTTCTATGGCTAAAAATCCTGTACCCTCTGAAAGGGACTCCAGAGCACTAGACAGGTGGGGGAAAAAGGTTTACACCTCAGCTACTCTAGCTATGAGAGCACTAAATTGCCAGTTTCACATGCTGAAATATCAGCAATTTCTAATGTCTCAGTTAAAACAAAAAATGAGCACACTCCCTCAACAGTCTGAATTGAAAGAAATGCAGGATCTGTTGCATGCAACTGAACAGGTGGGCAAACATACTTTACAATATGGGTTTGATTCTTTGGAGGCTTCCTGCAGAGCAGCTGTCACTGAGTCTGTTATATGCAGGCATGCTTGGTTAAAGGAACAAACTCTGCCTGATCATGTTAAAGCAGAGCTTCTAGATGCTCCCTTGCAGCAGGATGTTCTTTTTGGAGTTAAAGCAGAAGAAGTCTTAAAGAAAATGGAGGATGAGGCTAAATCTATGCAGACAGTCAAAGATTTCCTACAGGTACAGCCCCCTCACTTCAGCAGAAATTGGCCAACAAAAAATTGGTCCTTTCAAGCTATTGACAGGCCACAGAGGGGTAAATACAGACGTCCAAGAGGCAGAGGACAACCACAACCCCAGTACAAACCCTGACAATGGGGCACTGCAGCACAGAAGGGAGGAGAAGACAGGTCCCAAACTACCAGAAGGCAAACTCAATGACTTGCGCCTCATCTGGCCAAGCAACACTCTCTTGGCAGCCCCCTTGGGAGGAAAACTCACACTTTTTTCAGACAACTGGCACATTGTCACAAAGGACAAATGGGTCCTAGACATAATTTCACGAGGATACAGATTCCATTTTCCCACCTTGCCAGTGAAAAGAGGAATGCCAAACTTGCCACAAAATCAATGGGCAGAGGCACAAAGACAAATTACAGCTCTCATGGACATGAGAGCCATTCAACTGGTACCTACTCGAGAGCAAGGCCAAGGATTTTACTCAAGCCTCTTTCTAGTTCCCAGAAAAGACAATGCCTGGAGACCAATTCTGGACCTTTCAATTCTAAACACCTTTTTACAAGTACCCAAATTCAAGATGCTAACACTACAGCAGCTTCTTCCCATGTTGGGCAAGAAAGCATGGCTAGTAACGTTGGACCTCAAGGAGGCATACCTGCATGTCCCTATCAGACAAAGTTGCAGAAGATACCACCGTTTCATTGCAGGTTCAACCCATTACCAATTCTCTGCACTGCCCTTTGACTTATCTACTGCGCCCAGGGTCTTCACAAATTGCCTGGCACCAGTAATTGCATACTGCAGACAAAGAGGAATTAAAATATACCCATAGCTGGACGACTGCCTCATCCAAGCAGAAAGCAAGGACATCCTCTTACAACATCTGGCTTTTGTAAAACATCTTCTAAGTTGCCTGGGGTACACAGTAAATGAAAAGAAATCAAAACTAGTACCCTCACAAAATATGACATTCCTGGGTGCCAGCTTGAATACAATGGCCCAGAAGGCTTATCTGACGCCAGACAAACAACTACAACTGACTCAATATTTCAAAACAATGGCAACAAAGACCCAACTACCTGCAAGATAAATTCTGCAGGCCTTGGGCTTCATGGCATCTTGCATACTACTAATACCATTTGCAAAGCTGCATATGAGGAAATTACTGTGGTACCTAAAAAGTGTATGGTCTCAACACAGCCACAGCTTGGACACAATGATATCTCTCATTCCCTGCCTACAACAGGAGTTTCTATGGTGGTCACTGGCATGTCACCTCAACAAGGGTCAGCCTTTCACCTTGCCCCCAGCCAGGCAAACTATGACAGCAGATGCATCGGACTACGCCTGGGGGGGCACACATGGCAGGACAGTGCGTTCAAGGCGTATGGTCTGCAGGTCAAAGGAATCTGCACATCAATCAAAAAGAGATGCTAGCTGTACAGAATGCTCTGACAGCCTTCAAGAATCTATTACAATCAGAACAACTTACAATAAGGATGGACAACACCACAGTAATGTGGTACATAAACAAACAAGGGGGGTACACACTCTTACCCTCTATGCAGGCAAGCAATGACCTTGTGGATCACAGCTCTGGCTTACCAAGTTCACTTACAAGCTCAATTCCTGCCAGGACAAAAGAACACATTGGCAGACGACCTCAGTAGAAACATCATGGATCCCCACGAGTGGAAACTGGATCCACAAGTATTTGCAGTGATAACTCAAAAATGGGGCCTTCCAGACATAGACCTGTTTGCCAGTCCTCAAAACTATCGACTAACAAAATTTTGTACAAGGACACTTCACCATCAAGCTTGGAAAGTGGACGCACTCTCATTCAGCTGGAAAAACCTGACAGTATATGCCTTCCCTCCATTGCCTCTCATCACAAAGGTGCTTCTGAAAGTCAGAAAGGAGAGACCACGACTGATACTCATAGCCCCAGACTGGTCACGCCAGCACTGGTACCCACTATTGAGGAATATGGCCCAGTTTTTCTTGCCCCAGATGCCCCACCTTGGATTTTACCACAAACTGCCCATTTGCTCACACAGCAAAACAATCAGATTCTTCACAGCCAGCTAAAAACCTTAAATCTGGCTGCATGGAAAATCACCTAAACATCCAGCCAGCTCCTCTTTCCCAAGCAATTATGGATGTTATTCTGGAAGCTAGGAGGTCCAGCACCAGGAAGGCCTATGCGGACAAATGGAAAAGGTTTTGTGCTTGGAACCAAACTAAAGGCCAAAACACACTTCAGCCTTACCTGCCTCAGATTCTACAGTATTTAACTGAGATGTTGCACAAAGGACTTTCTTTTTCTTCCATTAAAATCCATGCATCAGCTATTTCAGCCCATTACAACACAGAACCACCCTTATTTTTGCATCCACTTCTAAGGCAGTTCCTCAGAGGGGCAAAAAACATTAGGCCCCCCAGGAGAGCACCTACACCAACATGGGACCTCATTTTTGTTCTGGAAAAACTTACGCTACCTCCCTTTGAACCAGCTTTCTCTGCAGATCTACAGTTCCTATCATGGAAGACTGCCCTGCTGCTAGCAATAACTTCAGCTAGAAGAGTCTCAGAGCTGCAGGCACTAATGGCAGTGGAACCTTTCCTCATTTTCCATCAAGACAGAGTTTCTCTACGAACTAATCCTTCCTTCATGCCTAAGGTGGTTTCCAGTGTGTCTTTAAATCAAACCATTCACTTACCCACCTTCTTCCCAAACCCGCAGAACAAAGGAGAAAGACTCCTGCATTCCTTGGACATTCACAGGCAACTTCGCTACTACTTGGATAAAACTAAGGCTTTCAGAAAATCTGACCAGCTTTTTGTTTCCTATGCTACAGCTTCACAAGGGAAGGCTATTTCAAAACAAACCATTTCCAAATGGATAGGACATTGCATTCGTTTTTGCTATTCCCATTATGGAAAACCAGTTCCTGCTACCATTAGGCCCCACTCTACCAGGGCAACAGCTACATCTACAGCCTTCCTCAGGGGGGTACCAACCAAGGAGATTTTGGAAGTTGCAACTTGGAGTTCAGTACACACTTTTACCAAACACTATCACTTACCACTTTACTCTAAGACTAGGGCTGGCTTCGCCACTGCAGTTCTGCAGGGCCTTCTAGCCTCTTCTTACCCTCTATAACTCCTCCACCCATCCATAGCTTTGGGATTCTACCCAAGTGTGATGACTGCAGCAGGGTAACACGATGAACATAGTACAGTTTTGTACCTACCATAAATGTAGATGTTCGAGTGTACACCCTGCTGCAGTCCAGGTTACACTCCCTCCATCCCATCTGATCTAACTGGCTAAATCTATACAATACCTTCCTGATGTATTTGCTTATAGCTGGAGGGATTTTGTGTTTGTGCAAAAAATTACTTTATTTGGTGCTAATTACTGACCACCTTTTTGGGGCACCTGACATCTGGGGCAAGAAAAACTGAAGAAGATGGCGTCGGATGCAATATATATACCCCTGGCGCACTGACGTCAGGGAAGAAGCGACAGCAACCGACGCTGGACCAAGACATTGGAATTCCGTCTGACTGCGGGACCACCTGACGACAGGCTAACCCAAGTGTGATGACTGCAGCAGGGTGTACACTCGAACATCTACATTTATGGTAGGTACAAAACTGTACTTTTCTTTTGCCCTGATGTTCAGTGAAGGAGGGTGTTATTTCTCCTCCTGGCCTAAGGTTCAAAGCTGTAGCCCTTGACTTCCAGCAGATATGTGATGTCTTATAGAACCTGTCTTCCTACTTTTAGGTGTTCACCCTAGCAAGCATGACCTGTTGCCAGCACTGACCTCATTGTAGGCCTCTCAGGTCCCTGTGCCACCAGCTGTAGCTAGAACCCATTGTGTTGGTCCTGTGTTGCCTTCCTTTTGCTGAGTAGAGTAAATTTCTCCAAGTCTTTTGGGTTTCTAATACCATGACAGGAATGGAGCCCATTCCAAAGTCAAAGTATGATTAAAGTTCATGAAACTAGTATTGTTTCAGTCTTTGATGTCAGCTAGTAGTGCTCTTTGCAGCACCCGCAGTGTGCCCAGTAATGACTGCTGCAGTTCGTATGGAGTTGCATCTATTGCTTTTTCTACAATGTTCTTCATCTCACATTGCTGCAGTCCTTACACTTGGGTAGTCCGCTGTCCTCGGTCGGCCCGAATATCAAAGTATAAGGCTGACGTCGGTCAAGGCGCATTTGACTGACATCAGGACGTCAGGGTACAAATGCGCATGACCGACGTCATATCCTCAGTCTTTTTTGCCGCATGGTCCGATGCAGAAGCAGCGTTGCAAGTGCCGGTTGGCGTTCTGAAATTTTTCGAATTCGGAGTTTCAGACTGAGTCAAAGTTGGCTAAGTACCCCGTTGGGGAATATTTTAGTTTTTTCTTGCCTCAGTGGTTTACGGATGTCAGAAAAAGTGAATAACTGTATTTCTTGTGGGAAACAGATACCGCATAGAGATTATCATACTTTGTGTATTCCTTGTTTAGGGCCTGAGCACGACGTTGTTGGGTGTCGCTCTTGTGCTAGATTCAATAAGCGCACTATAAAGAGAAGGTTAGATTGTGCCAGGTTAGTCTTGAGCGGTGTAATTATAAAATGCCGTCGTATGCTCCGTCGCCCGCTTCTTCGAAGAAGCTCTAGCACAAAGCTACTAAGCCTAGGCTAGAAGAACCGTCCGTTCGGACACCGGTTCTTTAGAGGTGTCGGTGGAGCGGTGGTTCCCGGAGCTTTCTTTGGAGTCCCAGGGAGAGACTTTGTTATTGCAGGATGTGGCCTCTCAGGAGGCAGGTCAGGCTGAAGGGGCTTCTCAGGTTACTGTACTCCCCTCCCTTCCTAGGGTGGTTAGGCCCTCTCCTTCTGTTTCCAAGGCTTCTCCCAGAGGCAGGCCAGGTTTAGCTTCAGTTGGTGTCACCCCTAGTTCTTCAGGAACTGTGCCCAAGAAGCATATGCTTAAAATGGCAGAAGATTTGATTACTTTGATTAGAGGTTCTTTGCCCCTTCCTGATAAGAGACCAAGGGTGGAACCTGAGCTAGGGAGTTTTGAGCAGGCTTCGGATGTTTCAGAGTCTTCGACTGAAGACTTGCAGGAGTATTCTCCTTATTCTGATTCTGATGTGGATGATTCTACTCCTTCTGCTTCTCCTCCTGAGGATTTTTCTTTTTCAGAGACTCTTCATTCCATGAGGGAGCATTTTAAGTGGGAAGGTCAGGACTTCTCTGATTCCAGGAAAAGGCTTAGGGAATTTTTGTTTTTACCCCAGCATAGGCCTTTGGCTATTCCTCCTGTTCTGGATGTGGTGGAAGATGTTTTTGCAGAGGCTTCTCTTAATCCTGATTCTTTGCCTCCTGCTCCTGTTAAACCGGATAGGTATTACAGGGTGCCTGAAGCTCATAAGTATCTTTTTAATAGTCCTAGGGCAGACCCAGAAACTGTTAGTCAGGGGCCTAAAGGTGTTAAGGCTTCTGTTGTTAAAAATCCGGTTCCTCCAGATAAAGAGGCCAGGGCTTTGGATAGATGGGGAAAGAAAGTTTATACTTCTTCCACCCTAGCTATGAGGGCTTTGAATTGCCAGTTTCACATGTTGAAATACCAAAACTATCTCCTTTCACAACTGAAGTCTAAGGTAGATGCTCTGGCGGAAGGTATTGAGTGTAAAGAGTTACAAGATTTAGTACATGTTTCTGAACAGGTGGGTAAGCATTCTTTGCAATGTGGTTTTGATGCTGTACAGGCCTCATCTAGGGTGGCTGCCACTGGGTCAGTTCTTCGCAGGCACGCCTGGCTGAGGGATCAGAATTTATCTGACCATGTTAAGACAAGGATTTTAGATGCTCCTTTACAATCTGATGTGTTGTTTGGTTCTCCTGTTGAGGCAGTCTTAAAGAAAATGGAAGACAAGGCTAAGTCTATGCAGACTGTTAAAGATTTTTTGCAGGTTCAGCCTCCGAAGTTTAGTAGAAATTGGCCTACCAAGGGGTGGACGTATCCTTCTTATGATTCCCAGTCTAGGGGTAGGTCTAGACGTGGTAGGGGCAGAGCTCAGGGCTCTTTCAGGCCTAGAACAGGGAGCTCACCTGCACAGTCTTCGAGTGAGGGCAGGGGTCAGTCCTTTCGTAAACAGACCCAATAACCTACCTTTTCAGCTGCCAGAGCCTTCTCGTCTGGCAGCACCTTTGGGAGGAAGGTTGGCTCTTTTCAAGGAAAATTGGAGTTTGATTACCCAAGACAGATGGGTATTGGATATCATACACCACGGTTACAGGTTTTATTTCCATACCTTGCCTCCTTTCAAAGGCATGCCAGACGTTCCTCCTCAACAAAGAATAGAGGCTCACAAACAAATTTCTCTGTTACTTCAAATAGGGGCCATACAGCCGGTCCCTATGCCAGAAGTGGGCCTAGGATTTTATTCTCGCCTTTTCCTAGTACCAAAGAAAGGGAACACGTGGAGACCAATTTTGGATTTATCTACCCTCAACACTTATCTGGACATTCCCAAGTTTAAAATGTTGACGTTACAACAGCTTTTACCTCTGCTGGGCAAAGATCATTGGATGGTAACTTTGGATCTCAAGGAGGCTTACCTTCATGTTCCTATCAGACTGAGTTGCAGGAAGTATCTGCGTTTTCGAGCTGGGACTTCTCATTATCAGTTCTCTGCATTGCCCTTTGGCTTATCTACTGCGCCCAGAGTGTTCACGAAAGTTCTGGCTCCAGTGATTGCTTTCCTCAGGCTAAAAGGAATACAGATCTATCCTTATTTGGACGATTGCCTGATTCTGGCTCAAGTAAGGGACGAGCTTCTTCATCATTTGGAATATGTGATAGCAGTGCTAAGATGCCTGGGGTATTCTGTGAACGAAATAAAGTCCAGTCTAGTACCCTCTCAGGACATGTGCTTTCTGGGTGTAAGACTGAATACAGCATCCCAGATGGCCTTTTTGACCCCGGACAAACAAAAGAATCTTTCCCTTTACTTTCATCAATTGTCTCATCAGTCCAGGCTGACTGCAAGGACAGTCCTTCAAGCCTTGGGGTTCATGGCATCTTGTATTCTGGTGCTTCCCAATGCCAAACTGCATATGAGGAAGTTACAATGGTATCTCAAAATGTATGGACACAGCACTGCCAGGATCTGGACACTGTCATTCAAATAATACCTTGCATTCAAAAGGAATTGTTGTGGTGGGCTCAGGAATGTCACCTAAACAAGGGACTCTCTGTGACCCGGCCAGAGGCGAGTCAGATTCTAACGACAGATGCCTCAGACAAAGCTTGGGGAGCTCATCTGAATGGAAAGTGGATACAAGACAAGTGGCCTGCCAGACTACAACATCTACATATCAACTTGAAGGAGATGTTAGCAGTCCAGTTTGCATTAATAGCTTTCAAGGATTTACTTCTTCCAGGGCAGGTGTTGATTCTAACAGACAGCACAACTGTCATGTGGTACATCAACAAGCAAGGCGGAACACATTCTTATCCTCTATGCAGGCAAGCAATGATTTTGTGGGAGACTGCTCTCAGTTTACAGCTAAATCTTCAGGCAAGGTTTCTGCCGGAGCACAGAACTCCTTAGCAGATGTGTTGAGCAGGCAATTATGGATCCCCACGAGTGGAAATTGGATCCTCACGTATTTCAGAAATTGACAGTGTCATGGGGAACTCCAGACATAGATCTGTTCGCTTCTCCACTAAACCACCAGCTGCCAAAGTTTTGCACGAAAAGGTTTCATCCCACAGCTTGGAAAGTGGATGCTCTTTCTTTCAATTGGAGCAATCTTCATGTGTATGCCTTTCCACCTCTGCCTCTCCTCCCAAAGGTACTACTGAAGGCCAGACAGGACAAGCCAAGGATGATTTTGATAGCTCCAGATTGGCCTCGACAGCATTGGTACCCATTACTGAGAAGCCTGGTACGGGAGCCTCCATGGCCTTTGCCTTCGATTCCACACCTGTTGTCTCAGGAGGACAGTCATTTGCTCCATGTCAAGCTTCACTCTCTTCACCTAACAGCCTGGCATATTCTGTTTTGAACCATAGTGGGTCTCAACTTCCACAGCAAGTTTTGAATGTTATTTTGGAAGCTAGAAGGCCTAGTACAAGGAAAGTGTACGCAGATAAATGGAAGAGATTTTTATTTTGGAGTGCAGCAAAGGATTTGGATGTTTCTGAGCCTAATTTAAGTGTGGCTCTTCAATATCTTACTGAGTTACTGGACAAAGGTTTGTCCTTCTCTTCTATTAAGGTTCATGCTGCAGCAATTTCGCTCACTATGATTGTGACCCACCATTGTTTTCTCATCCTTTGTTCAAGCAATTTCTTAGAGGGGCAAAGAATATAAGACCCCCACGTAGAGCTCCTACTCCTGCTTGGGATCTCAATTTTGTGTTGGAGAAACTCACTCTACAACCTTTTGAGCCTGCAGCTACTACCGAGTTGAAATATTTATCATGGAAGACTGCTTTTTGTTGGCCATTACCTCTGCAAGAAGGGTTTCTGAATTGCAGGCCCTTATGGCGGTTGAGCCTTTCTTAATTTTCCATAAGGATAGGGTATCTTTACGCACTAATCCTTCCTTTATGCCTAAAGTGGTTTCTAGTGTGGCTTTAAACCAAACTATTCATTTGCCTACTTTTTATGCAAATCCCCAAAATAAAGGGGAAAAGATTTTGCACACTTTAGATGTACACAGGCAGTTGCGATATTATTTGGACAGAACTAAAGGGTTCAGGCAGTCTCAGCAGTTATTTGTTTCTTTTGCTTTGAGTTCTCAGGGCAAGCCTGTGTCAAAACAAACTATTTCTAAGTGGATTGGGTTTTGCATTGCTTTCTGTTATTCCCATCATGGCAAGGAGATTCCAGCTGGGATTAGGCCTCATTCCACTAGGGCTACTGCCACTTGACAGCTTTTTGAGGGGGGTGGCAACTAAGGATATTTTGGAGGCAGCTACTTGGAGTTCAGTGCATACTTTCTCTAGGCATTATCACCTTACCACTTTATTCTAAATCTAGGGCTGGTTTTGCCACTGCTGTTTTGCAGGGCATTTTGGCAGCTCCTGCTTCCTTATAGTTTGGCCATCCTCCCTTACCTCTGCTTTGGGATTCTACCCAAGTGTAAGGACTGCAGCAATGTGAGATGAAGAACATAGTACAGTTTTGTACCTACCATAAATGTAGATGTTCAAGATCCACATTGCTGCAGTCCAATTACCCTCCCTCCTTCCCTCTGTAGTTAGAGGTTGTGTGGGTTGGGTTGTCAATATGGGGTATATTGTATATATTGTATATATTGTACATATTTTTAGTGCTAGGATGGTTGGTTGTTTGTTTGCTGTCTTTTGGTTTTGACCTTTCTTTTTAGGGCCTTCTGACATCTGGGGCAAGAAAAGACTGAGGATATGACGTCGGTCATGCGCATTTGTACCCTGACGTCCTGATGTCAGTCAAATGCGCCTTGACCGACGTCAGCCTTATACTTTGATATTCGGGCCGACCGAGGACAGCGGACTACCCAAGTGTAAGGACTGCAGCAATGTGGATCTTCGAACATCTACATTTATGGTAGGTACAAAACTGTACTTTTCTTGCCTTCTCATCTGGTCCTTCTCCTTATATTCTTTCTTTTATTTTTGGCACATTCAGTTGCTGCCTGATTTTTATCTACTTCTGGTTTGATTTACATTCCTGCTTGACACCGATAAGCTTCTGCTAGATTAAGCAGAGAAGTCACGTTAGATTTATTCTCCTCATGTTTCAAAACTTTCACTACATTTGGGTCTTGTGAGGTCAGCAGATATATGTGGAGTCAGGAATTGCAGATCTATACATATAATCAATTTCAAGGAGGCCCATCCCTTGTTCGGAACGGGGAATATATAATCTTGGTATATACTGATACTTATAAAGCATTTCGTGAGCATGAAGCTACCTTCTAGTTTTCCTATATAGTCTATTCAACGTATTTTGGGGCCAGTCAGTCACTCCATAACTGTAAGTTAGGACAGGAAGAGCAGATTGGTTTGTAGCTTGGATTTTGTTCCTAGATGTCAGTGCTGTCTTCGGGATTAATTTATCTTCTGAAGTATTCCTTACTAAGTTTTATTCGTGTTTTATTGTTGATCATTCCTCAGTTCTCAAGTATTAATACACTCCCTCTTGCTCAAGTTCTTTTATATCACATTCTTAACTGATGTTTTCCTGACATTGCAGTTTTCCTGCTTTAAAGGTTGCTTTTGCACATTTATCAAGAACAAATGACATTCTTATATCATCTGAAAAAATGTTGACAACTTGCAGTTGTGCTTTCAGTTCCTCATCTGATGAGCTCTACAGTTTTAAATCTTTGACAAAGAGAAGGTGGGAAGTCTTTACACTTTGTTGTTTTCTAGGAGCCAGATTATAGCCATGGCCTAAGCTGTTGAGTAAACAGCTTAATGGATTAAGGGCAAGGCAGAATAGTAATGGTGACAGAGAGTCACCCTGGAATATCCCCTTTGAATTTTTATCCCTGTGATAACAATTTGTCCTTTATCGTGGCTTAATTGCAAAGTAGTCTGCCACTGTTTCATGGTCACTGTAATGTAGTCGATCAGTGTGGGGTGTATCTTATACATTTTTAAGCACTCTCTTATCCATGAATGGGGGATACTATCAAATGCTTTTTTGTAGTCAATCTATGCCATACTTAGATTCTTCCCCTTTTTACATTTCTCCAGTATGACTTTATTTAACAGCAAATGATCCTTTGTTCCATATAACTTTCTTTTATTGCCCTTTTGTTCTACTGCCATAATTGATTTTTCTTCTAAATGACTATAAACACTGTCAGCATTAATTCCTGTGTATAGTTTATACGTCGTCGGAGGGGAAGTTATTGGTCTGTAATTTTTAGGTTAGCTTGCAGGTTCACTCTTAAGTAGGAACATTGTTTTTCCTGTTGTTAGCCAGGTTGGTGTTTGTTCTGGGTTCGCATATAAATCGTTCTTACTCATTGCTAAATCTTCGTGCAAAGATGTTAATACATTTAACCAGAAGTTAGGTAATGCATCTGGGACTGGGGTTTTCCAGTTAGAGGCTTTTCTTAACTTTGTTTCAGTCTCTGTAGCTGTTACTTCATCCCATTTCATATCCTGTACCTTTAAAGTTCTTATTCTTTCTTTAACTTCTGTCCATTTAGCATCTTTGTTATATTCCACAGGATCTCCATAGATACTTCTCCAAAATGTATCTATTTCTTCTTTTTTGGTGGTCTTTCAATTCCTTTTACCTTATTTCCCAGTTATAAAACCTTTTGTGGGTCATCAATAAATTGTTTATTTTGCACTTTTTCTTTATATTTATATTTGTATCTTCTAAGTTTTTCTGCCTGTGCTGAAATTTTTAGTTTATTTGCGATAATACATGATAGATCCTGGTCTGTTCTAATATTGCTCATTGCTTTTATCACATCTATCTTTCTTAGTATTTTTGTTGATCTATTCCCTCTTTTATAGTCTTCTAACAGTGACACTTCTTGTCTTAATTACTTTATAATTTTCTCAATTTCCATGATGGTATTCGATTTCTCCCCTTCCTTTCCCTCACTACCCTGTGTTCTTGTGGTAGAAATTTATCAGTTATTAAATTAGCTGCACAGTAATATATCCTGTTTACTTCTGTTATATCGCATGGATTTCTGTGAACAGTCTTAATTACTGTGTTCATTTGTTTTATCAGACTTCTGACTTTTTGGGTTTTATTAACCTTCTGCAGTCTATTTCTTTCATTGATCTTGATATATCTGTCCATGTCTATTAAATCAAGCAATTCTTCTCTTAGCTCATTTTCTTCCAAACTGAGGCCACATCTCTTGTTTTCCAATTCCTGTGGGCATTCTGTAGAAGATTGTATAGCATCTTCCTGTAACACGGTCTCGTCAATTTCATCCTGTGCCGTCCGTTGCTCTATCATATGGGAACTTACTGGCCTATCACTCATCAACATTGACCTCATCAGAGTTTCCACAGTTTTCTGTTCCTTCCCTTGCTGCCTAGCTTCAAGTGAACGTTTATACTGTTTTCATGTAGAAGGCTCCAAATTATCTTCATGTGGCACCTGACCAATTGCTTCCTGTTCCACTGGTTTCCCATTAATCTGAATAGCCATTACTCTGTCCTGTTGTGGTGCTTTCTGAATTAGATTTTCTACACTAAATCCTTCACTTTACAGGTAGTCCATAACCTCAGTTTCTATTTCTTTAACTTCTCCATTACTAATTTATTTTTCTACTTTTCCTCTTTGTCTTCTTATTTTTGTATTGTAAAGTTTTCCATGCCCGGATTCCTTTGTCTGTATTTTTCTTCAAATATCTTTGGTGCTGCTCTATTTGTATTGGTTAGTTTTGCTTTCTCCTTTGCATAAGTATTGCACCATATTAAATCTCTTTTTCTTTCCTATGTCCATATTTCTTATATGTGTTACTATATACATATGCATTACTCATGTGTGGCTGATGTGTTGGAAGTTAAGACCAATCAAGAGCTGAAGTGGAAGGGTTTTCCTTCCTCTTTTGTTTCTGAGATCAAATTATCCAGAAATCCCTATCAGTGAAGCAAACAAGAATAATGAAATATCTTGTTCATATAGCTCTTTATTGCAACCTTCCGTTGGTATTACCTCCCTTTGGGGAAAATCATGGAATTGCCAACAACTAGCTATTGAGCCCCATTCTTTTCACATAAATGTCTGAATGAATATCTGGCTAAGAAACGGGAAGAGCCTTGACTCATGCCTACTTTGGAGCCCATCATCAGGGATGCCTTTTATGCAGCCTGTAAGTGACGAGCTACTACTGTCTCAGCTATAAAAGAATGTGGATGGCCCACTACAAGCCCCTGGTTGAGTGCAGTGAGGTCCTAACAAAGCATAGTTGTGTAGAGACCTATGTAATCTCCTTAGTCTAGCTCTGAATATGGAGACAATGGGATCTTGCTGCTCTGTTACCTGTCAAGGAGTCTAAAGCAGTGGACGGTGTAGGTAGGAGGATGTCATCCTCTGGCAAGTTAAGACATGGTTTACTTGACTGCCTCCCTCACCTGTTATGGTTATATTTCTCCAGTGTAGATCAAGCATTGAAAAAGCTTTCAACACTTCTAAGTCTGGCCTCTAGAAGAGCTTATGAAGGATGTCTGCAGTTTCTACAATGGGCTTGCCTCATGACTTGCTGTATCTTTTGGATGATGCCATGGATAGGGATTGTACTCTGCCAGAAGGTGGCATTGTTGATATTCCACTCCCTAAAATGAGAGCTTTGGCAAGCTTTTCTGGATGCTTTTTTGGGGAGGTTCTCTTCTTCTGGCTGTAATAGAACATGGTAGGTGACTTCCAAAATAAGAAACAAGAATTTTCTACTGTAGATGTTCTTTATGATGCTTTTCATGCCACCTCCTTAGCTTCTGCACATAGTTACTACATTAAGAAGAAAACTCCAAATACTGTACACCCTCCTGTAGCATACATAGATAAAGGCCTAACTGCTATCCAGATGACCCATGTTCAGCTAGCGAGCATGGGAAGTGGAGGATGGTGGAGGCAGGGCGATGGTTGTGAGTGGCCCATTGTTCTGACATCCTTGGTGAATGGAAGTGCTTTGGCTTGCCACTTGGGCAACACCCAGTGTGAGCTCTGGATGGTTCAGCCCATGTAATCCAAACCAGAGGGGGAATTCTGTTACTGTGTAGCTACATGGACAACCTTGTGTTCTCCTCCCCCATAAAATGACAGTATTAACATCTCAGAAGCCTCTGAGGATATTAGGAGCTTCCAGGGGCGAGGAGGGAGAGACTGTGATGTTTGCCTAGATGATGGCCCTAGTTTTGGCTCTCACCTTACAGGGGGAACACATTTATTTATTTTTATTTATTGTACATTTGTTTACCGGGAAAGTCCGACTAGACACAGGTCCATTTTCAGCAGAGGCCCAGGGAGAAAAGCTCCAGTTAGATGCATAGTGTTTCGCACTGATATTACATAAATATCACATCAATGCAATAATACCTGATAATAACATCTCATAAAATTCTTATAGTACATAGGCTAGAAATAGATGGCCAGAGAACATGAAATGATGTAAATTATGCACTCAAAATATAAGATGTGAAGAATAAAGTTAAAAATACATTGGGATAATACATTGGAATACTGTAGAGTACAGGAGTACATAAAAAAAGGGTACTATGAGATGGAGAAACGAGAGACCAGTTTTATGTTAGGTAGTAGATGGAATACAGTCCCTAGATTGAGCTATGTTGTTTAAAAAACAGTTAATAGTCCGGTATATACAGGGTTATTAATGGTGAATTAATGCTATTGTGGCAAGCAAAAAAACTAAGGGTAATGCTGCTCAATGCCAGAAGTCTAAATCTCAAAATGCACGCACTCGAGGCCCTTCTCAGTATGGAGAACATCGATGTCTGTGCAGTGACAGAAACCTGGTTCAAGGCTCCTGAGAGCACCCCAGCACTATCAGGTTTTACCTCTTATCATGCGTTCCGGCCCCAAAATCCGGACAATACCAAGAAAGGAGGGGGGGTATCCATATTCATCAAAGACACCCACACCTCAGGACTGGTGGCAACGCACGATGCATCGGAGACCATCCAGGTGCAATTAACCATAGGCAAGACTGCTCTGCAAATTGTAGCATGTTACAGGCCACCCTCACAAACTCAGGAACCTCACATGGCCTTCCTGAAAACACTAGAGGGGATAAATGTATCACCAAACACCATCATACTAGGTGACTTCAATTACCCTAATATAGACTGGGAACACTACTCAAGCCCAAGCACCCTAGCCCAAAAGTTCCTGGAATTCATAAACTCAAATGCCATGGAACAACTAGTCACCATCCCCACAAGAGGAGAAAACATACTTGATCTCATCATCACGAACATGGGAGCACAATGTTCAACACCGAAGTATACCCCTCACTGGTGAGATCAGATCACAAACTAATCTCGCTGGAGGTCCTCATCCCACCCCACCTGAAATAAAAAGACCACAGTAAAGAACTTCTCGAAGCCGACTTCACACTTCTAAAGACTAGTGTGGTCTCCTTTAAGGCCCCGAGGCCGGAAAACAGTACTCAAGCCGCTGAATCACTTACAAATGCCTTCTACCAGCACCTGCAGGACTGCATGGATAAGGCAATCCCAAGCAAAACAAAGACTCTTTGTACCAAAGGCAAGCGTCCACTCTGGTGGACCCCAGCCATAAACAAACTCTACAACAAAAGGAGGAAGCTACTACAAGATAGAGCAAAATCCTTAAAAGGTAAGACACCCTTGATCACTATAAGTAAAAACTAAGAGCTCTCATAAAATCATCCAAAGCAAATTTTGAGAGAAAAATAGCTAAAGACTCAAAAGACAATCATAAGGCCTTCTTTAGCTATGTTAGAAACCTGGGAGGAAACTCCCAGATATGCTCAGAACTAGTTCAAAATGATGTGAAGATTACTGATCCTACAGACATTGCCAACATACTGGCTGACAGGTTCAGTGCAAACTTCTCCCCTCCCCAAAAGGAGAGATATCTATACCAAGCGATTGCAGCCCCCAAACATCTCCAACGCCCAAGTGAAAACTGCTCTCTCCAAAGCAAAAAACACAGCATCCATGGGACCTGATGGTGTCCCCGGCTGTGTGCTCCACGAACTCAACGAGGAATTAAACCCACAGCTAGGACAGCTGTTTAATCATAGTCTTACCTCTGGATACACTCCAGGAGTGGCGACTGCAACTGTGGTCCCACTTCACAAAGGCGGTGCCTCCACCGACCCTGGAAATTACCGGCCCATTAGCTTGACAAGCCTTATCTGCAAAGCCATGGAGAGGATCATAATGGACCTCATAAATAAAGACATAGGGAATTTGCAGACTTTGGATCCATCCCAGTTTGGCTTTGTCAAAGGCAGATCATGCCTTCTAAACTTGGTTGACTTTTGAAACAGTCACCAAAGCCATTGATGAGGGAAAGGCAGTCCATTCAGCCTACCTCGATCTGGCGAAGGCCTTTGATACAATACCCCACTCGGGTATCATTGAAAAACTCATCAGCTTAAATGTTAACCCATACATCACAAGATGGGTTGCAAACTGGCTGAGTGACAGAACCCACAGGGTCAGAGTTGCTGGCGCCATGTCAGACTCAAAGCCTGTCACAAGTGGTGTACCACAGGGCTCAGTTCTGGGCCCACTCTTGTTTGGCATCTACTTTTCCGAAGTACAAGCAAACACAGGAGGGTTATGGCTGACAAAGTTTGCAGATGACTGCAAACTGGGCCATAGTAGAAAACACATCTGACACAGATATCCTTCAGAAGGGTCTCACAGAAACGGATAACTGGTGCCAGAGCCATGGCCTAAAGTTAAATGCCAAAAATGCATAGTCATACCCTTCGGAAAAACAAGGTTACCCCTAGCTACCAAATAGGTGGCAATCCACTGAGTACAGAAGAAGTTATCAGGGACCTGGGGACCCAGGTTGATAGTAGTCTGTCATTCGACACCCATGTAGCTAAAGTAGTTAGGAAGACCTTCTACATTGCCCACCTTATCATGAAGGGATTCTCATCTAGATCAAGGGAGGTCATAGTCTCCCTATACTCATCACTCATCAGACCAATGATTGAGTACAATGCCCCATTCGAATGTATCTGACCCGACACTTGCAGCAGCTGGAGAGGCCACAAAAGTTCCTCACCAAAAGGATAAAGGGTCTCAAACATCTGTCCTATGCTGCCCGACTGAAAGAACTCCAGCTCTATTCAGTCGCACGCTTGCTCAGAGGTGACCTTTGCCTAACATACAAGGCCATGTCAAACCCAGATTTGATGAATATGCTTCACCTCAAAAATCTAGATCTGCCAGAGCCACAAGGGCGGAGACTTAAACCTCGACACGGCTATTAATAGGACGTGCTGGAGGGATAGATTCATCACCCAAAGACTCCCTATGCTGTGGAATAAAATCCCGGTATATGTGAGGCAGAGCACCTCGCTGGCCTTGTTCAAGAGAAATCTTGACCAATGGATGGGAGATCGCAGATATACCCCAGGGATTACCTCAGTGTCACTGCTCAACAGAGGCACAGCAAAATAATGGGTATAGTTCCCCATACTAAAGGGGTGGCGTAAGCCACAAAACTATGGGCTAGGCTTGTAAATGCCCTCGGGCAGATAGCCTAGTATGAACCTATGAACCTATGAAGCAAGTAGGAACATAAGGGTCAGTTAGTAGTGGGTGTATTATTTTTGGGGTGGGGACAAACTGTTGATTAATTGTTTATGCTGGTGGGTTACAGGAGCATAACCAAACCTTCATAAAGTGAGCCTTGAGGAGATGTTCATCGTGCATACAGCTGCAGTCATCACACTTGGGTTATCCTGCCGTCAGGCGGGTCCTCGGTCTGCCGAATTCCAAAGTCTAGGTCCGGCGTCGGTTGTCGTCGCTTCTTCCCTGATGTCAGTGCGGTAGGGGTATAAAAGAGGCAGCCAACGCCATTTTCTTCAGTCTTTCTTGCCGCGCGGTGCCCAAAGCAGAAGCAGTTCGCAAGTGCCGGTCGGCCAGCTCCTGAGATTTACGAACAGTATTTCAGCCGAAGTCGTCTTTAAAGCTAAGTACCCCGTTGGGGAAACTTTTCTTGCCTCAGACCAAAGTCAGACAAAGTTAATAATTGCATTTCTTGTGGGAAGCAAATACTGCAGAAGGATTTTCACTCTTATTATATACCTTGCTTAGGGCCAGACCACGATGTCTCGGCCTGCCATTTTTATGCTAGGTTTAACAAGCGCACTATTAAGCGCCGGGCGGAGTTCGCCCTTCATTATTTTGGCAAAAAATATAATTATATCATGTCGTCTGATGCACCGACGCCAGTTTTAGGCAAAAGACGCAAGGATAAGGATAGACATGCGAGGCCTGCACCGAGTACTGAGACCATGCTTAGGTCGACTACCGGTTCTCAGCGAGGCGCCTATGCAGCCCCTGACTACCGATGAAACTATTTTACTGGCAACTTCAGTACCCGAGGCTGCAGGATCCTCGGTCTCCATTCCCACTGCAGTTACCGACGCCACTCTTGGCGGGGAAACCGAAATTTTAGCGAGGCCTGCCATTTCTGAAGGCGTTTTCAGGCCCACCACCTCCCCTATTAAATCATTCACTAAGTCTAAAGCTGCAATGAAAGTTAAAAAACAAGGTCCTCAGACCCCCTCTCAAGGCCCCATGCCTAAAAAACAGATGCTTAAAATGGCTGAGGATTTGATTTCTCTCATCAGGGGTTCTCAACCCCCCTCTGACAAAAGACCCAGGTTGGAGGAAGACTACCCTTCCTCAGACCAGGCTTCTATTACTTCAGACCATTCTGAGGACCAGGATTACACCTATTCCTCATTTGAAGACTGATGCTGAGGAGTCTATTTCCTCGGTCTCCCCCCCTGAGGACTACTCTTTTGGGGAAACCCTGCATACATTGAGAGAGCACTTCCACTGGGAAGGCCAAGATTACTCAGACTCCAAGAAAAGGCTCAGGGAATTTCTACTACTTCCCCAGCATAGGCCCCTGACTATTCCTCCTGTCTTAGATATTTTGGATGATGTGTATGCAGAAGCCAGTCTTAATCCAGACTCATTACCTCCAGCCCCTGTTAAACCAGACAGATATTACCGGGTTCCTGATTCTCACCAGTTTCTTTATAAAAGCCATACTGCTGACCCAGAAACAATTTCACAGGGTCCCAAGGGGATTAAGGCCTCTACTGCTAAAAACCCTTTGCCTTCAGAGAGAGATTCTGGAGCATTATAAAGGTGGGGAAAAAAGGTGTATACATCAACCACTTTAACCATGTGGGCATTAAACTGTCAATTTCATATGTTAAAATACCAACAGTTCTTGCTCTCTCAGCTGAAAGGCAAAATGACACAAACAGAACAACCAGACTTGAAAGAGTTGCAGGATTTGTTGCATGGAGCAGAACAAGTGGGGAAACATACCTTGCAGTGTGGTTTTGATGCTTTAGAGGCCTCATGCAGAGCTGCTGTCACGGGGTCTGTCATACGTACACATGCTTGGCTGAAAGAGCAAACCTTACCAGGTCATGTCAAAGCAAAGTTATTAGATGCACCACTACAAAAAGATGTATTGTTCGGTGTTAAAGCTGAGGAGGTACTAAAGAAAATGGAGGAAAAAGCAAAATCTATGCAAACAGTTAGATTTCTTACAGGTGCAGCCTCCACTCTCCAGCAGAAACTGGCCTTCAAAAAATTGGTCCTTTCCAGCCACAGACAGACCCCAAAGGGGCAGATACAGACGCCCAAGGGGTAGAGGACAACCACAAGGATCTTACAGAGCTAGACAGTGGCAAACACCAGCCCCCAGAGGTGGAGAAGGTAGACCACAGTCATTTAGAAAACAGATGCAATGACTTTCCCCTATGCCTGCCAAACAAAGATATAATGACAGCACCTTTGGGTGGAAAACTGGCCTTATTTTCAAAAAACTGGCACATTGTTACACAGGACAAATGGATTCTGGATATTATAGACAGAGGCTACAGGTTCCATTTTCACACCCTTCCAAAAATGAGAGGCATGCCAAACCTGCCACAAAATCAATGGGCAGAGGCACAAAGGCAAATTTCCGCTCTCATGGATATGAAAGCAATTCAAGAGGTACCTGCAAAAGAACAAGGTCAAGGTTTTTATTCAAGACTATTTCTGGTACCAAGGAAGGACAAAGATTGGAGACCCATCTTAGACCTATCTATTCTAAACACATATCTAGAGGTACCAAAATTTAAGATGCTCATATTACAGCAGCTTCTTCCCATGCTGGGCAAGGAGTCTTGACTGGTAACGTTGGACCTCAAGGAGGCATACCTGCATGTCCCTATCGGACAAGATTGCAGAAGATACCTCAGATTTCTTGCAGGTTCAACCCATTACCAATTCTCTGCATTGCCCTTTGGCTTATCTACTGCGCCCAGAGTGTTTACGAAATGCCTGGCATCAGTAATTGTCTTCTGCAGACAGCGGGGAATCCAAATCTACCCATATCTGGACGACTGCCTGATCCAAGCAGACAGAAAGGACCTTCTATTGCAACATCTGGCGTTTGTAATAAAACTGTTAAACTGCCTGGGGTACACAGTGAACAAAAAGAAATCAAAACTAATACCTTCTCAACAGATAATTTTCCTGGGTGCCAGCTTAAATACAACAACCCAGATGACCTACCTCACACCAGACAAACAAGGGCAACTGTCTCAATACTACAACAAAATGGCAACTTTAACCAGGCTTAACTGCAAGGAAAATCCTGCAGGCTCTGGGGTTCATGGCATCTTGCATTCTACTAATACCATTTGCAAAGCTGCATATGAGGAAACTACAATGGTACCTAAAAAACTTATGGTCTCAGCACAGCCACAGCTTGGAAACAATTATACCACTCATTCCATGCCTTCAAAAGGAATTTTTGTGGTGGGCTCAAGCATGCCAAAGAAACACAGGTCTTCCTTTCTGTTTACCACAAGCAACTCAAATCATCACAACAGACGCCTCACACTACGCCTGGGGAGCACACATGGCAGGTCAGTGTATTCAGGGAAAATGGGCCCAAAAAGAGATGCACCTACGCATCAACCAAAAGGAGATGCTAGCCGTGCAAAATGCTCTTATGACCTTCAAAGACCTACTGCATCCAGGCCATCTATTAAAAAGGACAGACAACACCACAGTCATGTGGTGCATAAACAAACCGGGGGGAACGCATTCATACCCCCTGTGCAGGCAATCCATGACCCTGTGGAACACAGCACTGGAATTACAAATTCAACTACAGGCACAATTCCTGCCAGGGAAGGAAAACACACTGGCAGACAACTTAAGCAGAAATATGACAGACCCACACGAATGGAAGTTGCATCCTCAAGTCTTCTCACAGATAACTCAGGCATGGGGACAGCCAGACATAGATCTATTTGCTACCCACAGAAATTACCAGTTGGAAAAATTCTGCTCAATGACCTATCATCTACAGGCCTGGAAAGTGGACGCACTCTCTTTCAATTGGACAACATTGACAGTCTATGCCTTCCCGCCTCTACCTCTACTGGCCAAAGTGCTATTAAAAACCAGAGCAGAGAGGCCACAAATGATTCTCGTTGCTCCAGACTGGCCACGACAGCACTGGTATCCTCTCCTAAAGAGCCTGTCACACTCACCACCATGGATCCTTCCTCAAGTTCCTCTTCTGTTGTCCCCGCACAATTACAAGACCCTTCACAGCCAGCTCAGAACTCTAAATCTAGCTGCATGGAGAATACCTTAATTTACCAACAAACTCTCCTCTCCAAGGAGGTACACGATGTCATCTTGGAGGCCAGGAGACCCTCTACTAGAAAAACATACTCCGCCAAATGGAAATGATTTTGTTCCTGGAATCAAGCAAATGGTCAGAATCCTTGGGTAATAAATATACCTCAGATTTTACAGTACCTAACTGAGATGTTAAACAGTGGCCTCTCCTTCTCTTCCATCAAGATCCACGCTTCAGCCATTTCAGCACAATACAGTACGGATCCTCCTTTATTTTCACATCCTCTATTAAGGCAGTTCCTCAGAGGGGCAAAAAATATAAAACCCCCATGGAAACCACCAACTCCAGCTTGGGACCTCAACTTCGTATTGGAGAAGCTGACACTGCCTCCTTTTGAGCCGGCTTCTTCAGCAGAGCTACAATACTTGTCATGGTAAACAGCCTTCCTTCTGGCTATTACCTCAGCACGCAGGGTTTCGGAGCTACAGGCCCTCATGGCTGTGCAACCATTCATCATTTTCCATCAGGACAGGGTTTCCTTATGAACCAACCCTACCTTCATGCCAAAGGTAGTATCCAATGTGGCATTGAATCAGTCTATTCATTTACCTACCTTTTATCCAAATCCACAGAACAAAGGAGAGAGGCTACTACATTCCTTGGACATTCACAGGCAACTTCGTTATTACTTGGACAGAACAAAGTCATTCAGAAAATCTGAGCAGCTCTTTGTGTCCTATGCTGCAGGTGCTGAAGGAAAGGCTATTTCCAAACAGACTATTTCAAAATGGATAGCCCACTGCATACGCTTTTGTTATTCATTTCATGGAAAATCAGTGCCTGTATACATCAGATCCCACTCCACCAGGGCTACAGCTACCTCAGCAGCTTTCCTCAGGGGGGTCCCTACCAAGGACATTTTGGAAGCAGCTACTTGGGAGTTCAGTGCACACTTTCTCCAAGTACTACCACCTTCCACTATACTCAAAATCTAGAGCGGGCTTTGCCACAGCAGTCCTGCAGGGCATTCTAGCCCCTCATAATTCCGCTTAGTACCAGCTACCCTTACTTAGCTTTGGGATTCTACCCAAGTGTGATGACTGCAGCTGTATGCACGATGAACATAGTACAGTTTTGTACCTACCATAAATGTAGATGTTCGAGTGCGCATACAGCTGCAGTCCAGGTTACCCTCCCTCCATCCCCTCTTAGGACAGGGCTTATGACAAACACCTTTAGCATACAACCTATTTGGGGTATTCCTTTATGGTGTATTTGCTTGCAACTACTGTTTTGATTTATCTACTTATGTATGTTTGCATGACATCATGTTTTGCCTTCCTTTCTGGGGGCACCTGACATCTGGGGCAAGAAAAACTGAAGAAAATGGCGTTGGCTGCCTCTTTTATACCCATGCCGCACTGACGTCAGGGAAGAAGCGACGACAACCGACGCCGGACCTAGACTTTGGAATTCGGCCGACCGAGGACCCGCCTAACGGCAGGATAACCTAAGTGTGATGACTGCAGCTGTATGTGCACTCGAACATCTACATTTATGGTAGGTACAAAACTGTACTTTTTTTGAATTGTGTGCTGGAGGTATTGGAAGTGAGGTGGTAAGGTAGGTTATGCCATGCTTTTGAGATGGAATAGCCAAAGAGGGATTTTCAGGCTTCATTATTGTGTTTGGTGACTTGTAGGTGGTTTTAGGTTGTTGATCTTAGGGTTCTTGTTGTAGAATAAGGTGTAATTAGTGTCTGGAATTCTGGGATTTTAGTTGGATAGTAGTATAGCTTGTGTGCCAGCAGGAATTGGTTGAGTTTTAGTAGGTGAAGAAGTTCTAGCCAATTTAGCTGTTTGAGTGCAAAACAGTGGTGGGTTCTATAACGGGTTTCTGTAGCAAATCTAGCAGTTTTGTTGTAACAAGTTTCTAGCTTGTTTAGGTCAGTGTATGAAGGTTAGTCAGTACTGGGGAAGCATAGAGCTGGGAGGGACAGTAAATGTGCCCGAGCTGTAGTAGATTTAGTATATTTAGTCAGATATGATTTGTTTTGATAGATGAGTCCGAGTTTTCTATGCACTTTTTTGATAGTTTTGGGCTATATGAATATTAAATCTGAGGTTATTGTCTTATTTCTATTCCCAAAAGTTTGGTATAGGAGGTGTGGGTAATCTTCGTATTATTCATGGACATTATGGTAAAGTTGTCACATGGAGGGGATTTACAGGTCCAAAGATGAGAAGTTTTGTTTTGTTTGGATTTAAGATAAGTTGGGAATTGTTGAACCAGGTCTCAGCTAGGGAGAATCATCCTTGGGTTATTGAATAAAGGTCATGTAGTGAGTGGGCTGCACATAAAAGGGTAGTGTCATCTGCATATTGAACTACTGAGGCATTGGGTGGGAGGTGGAGAGTTGGTTAGTAAATAGGGAGAAATGTAATGGGACAAGTATAGAGCCTTGAGGGACTCCTATGGATATTGGTAGTAGAGGGGATAGTTAGTTCTGCCATAATACTGCTTGTTGATGCCCTGATAGGTAATTTTTAAACCAAGAGATCAGATCTGTCCCTTCCCCATTAATGCCATGTCGTTTGTCCAGGAAGATAACCATGTCACTTCAGCAGTTGCTGCCATCATTATTGCATAGGAATACCCAGAGAATGAAGGTTCTCTGAACTTTTTGTTTTTCTTTGAGGGTTCTCTGAGCTTATCCCAGTATGGATGGCCATTGCTAAAAGTCATTATGTTCTCAACATGGTCAAAGATGGCCACATCTTATAGCTTTTAGGATCTACCCCCTTTATGCTGAGGTATGAAGCCATCTCCACTAAACTGTTAAGATAGGTCTAAACTCTTTTTTTCTCAAGGAAGTTGTAGAGGCTGTCCTTTGGAACAAGGCCAGGAGTTTTACTTCCACTTTTATCTAAGTTCCAGGAGTGGAAGGCTTTCTGTTCCATCATAGACCTGGGTGACTTCAAATAAAAAGTCATGCCCCTTCTGGTACAGGTCATATGTATGGTGTCTTTTACCGTATGGTGTGTTGGAACCTTGTGGTGTATCATTTTCTGTGGGATTCGCAAAGGATATTTCTTCTGGGTGGGTGCCACTTTCATTACAAAATGCTGCAGTCTGTTCTCTTCTCCTGGAATGTTTACCAAGGTACTAGTCATTGTGGAAGAGGTGTTGCATGAAGATGACGTCCACGTGCTTCCCTGCTGAAGTGAGTGAGTCCTGGTGGCCTCATTGAAAAACTTAATGATGACATTCCAAGAATGGGCCCTAGTGGTTGTAATCTGTCTGGTAGATATCATAAACTAAGAGAATGCCACTCAGATCACACGTGAGAAGATGGTCTTCAATAACACTTCTTTAGGTGAAGCATGTGTGGCCATATTCAGTATTAGGCAAAATGTTACCTTTACTGAGGCCAGGCTGACTTTTTTTTGGTGTGGAATCTAGTTATATGGCAACACTTGTTTAGCATGATAGATATTTTGTTTTTAGGCATGCTTGATGTAGGTAGTGAAGGACTGTACGTCTCCCAGTTTGATGCCCTTAGCAGGTAATGTAATGTTTCAGCCAGGTACAGCTTGTGACATCCTGTAGGGATGTCTAAGAACTTGTTCTTAACCTTGTTAATGTTGATTGTCAGATGCTTATGAGTGAGCAAGGTGGAGTTTTGACTTTATTGTACCAGAGAATGGGTCAGACCTAATGAAGGTGGTGTCATCAGTGGAGGCTAGACCTCTATTATAAGTGCGGTACAGAGGAGTGGACCAAGAGTAGATCTTTTATTTTTAATTAGCTCCCTCAAAACCTTGTCTGATAGCACCACTACAGCCACTCATTTGTCCATCATTACGGGGGCATAGGTGCCAGGCATTTCCTGTCTGAATGAAGTCCCTGTGGACACATTCATTCCTACCTGAAAATCCCAATTGGTCATATGTTCCCTGATGAGAATTGAGTGGTCAGGAGCAGGCCAGCTTGCAGGTAAGAGGGGTGGCCTATCCTTTCCCCAATTGGGAGCACCACTACCACTTGGCATACTTACTGTGCCTGCTGTAGTAGCCCCCTAAGGTGAAACGTGCCTTTGCATGCTGAATTCCTATGGCTTGCTAGTACTAAACACTGTAATGTTGCAGGCCTGACTGGCTCAATTTCTAGTTGGTAACACCTAGGGAGGTCTCACTCCTGTAGCAAGCCAGGCTGCTTTCCCAAGATAGGTAAGCTGACAACAACATGTCACTCCCATCCTGCTGGCCAGCTCCTACAGGCACCTTAGACATGAATAGAACTTAGGCCATCTGCTTTTTTGCAAGTGTTTTGTCCCTGTATGTCATCAAATTAGCAGGAACTGTAGATCATTTTTGTACCCTGTCCTAAGTGTGAAAGGTTGGGCAATTTTAATCTGTAACTGATGAACCAGTCAGGGATATTGGTAAAAGCCCCATGAACTTTAAGCTGATTCAATGAAAAGTGAAAAGCTTTAGTAAGGTTTATAAATATGGATCCAGTGAGACCTCTGTTCTCCATGATAGTATATATAGTGTTTGATAATGAAAGGACAATTGTTGAAGTGCTAAGCCCTTGTTTAGAGCCATGTTGTGCATAATAGAGTTTATACAAGTTGGGGATGGTTATTGGGTCGCTGTTACCTTTTATATGCATTTGCTTAAGACAAGAAGTATTGTCATTGGACAGAAATTAGAGTGCCATCAGATGATGTTTAGGAAATGGAAAGTACACTTGTGTAAAATCTTACCATAACAGTAGATGTCCTTCTATTCACTGTTGCAGTATTCTTTCTAGAAGGAATGTCCCGCCCAGGGCAGCTCAATGTTGGGCCAGTATGAAAAATCATAAAAAAAGATCTTGTATGCACTGTGTGTTATATTTATGCTAAGAAGCAGAATTTGCAGGCTCAAAAGGAGCCTGAGTCAATGTTTCCAAATGAAAATGAAGGTCCCAAAGCTATTGGTTTTCATGGAGGGCTGATATTCAGGATGCCTTTAAGAAATTGTTTGATGTCAAACTGAGAAGGCAAAAGAGGATTCAAGGGCATGCAAAAAAGTAATGGCTGACAAATGGGCCTTCACAGAAGAACAGTCCAAGCTGAACTGGAGCAACTCACACAAATAAGAGAGGACCAGAGGGTCCAACACTGAAAAAGGGTTCTGGTTATGAGCATGACACTGCACAGAAAATCTTTTCCATTTGGATATATAAGATTTTCTGGTTGAGGGTTTCCTTGCCTCCTATAAAACCCTGAGCACGTCTTCAGAAAAGTGGTGCCTGAAAGGGATCACAACCCTATCACCCATAATCTCAGTTGCAGAGTGGACAAGTAGGGTTGGATGAGACACCCCTTGTCCTGTGTGAAGAGATCCAGCCGGTGAGGTTGCTTGTGGTGATTGCCCCTGGACAGATGCATTAAGATGGGGAACTAGTGCTGTCTCAGCCAAAAGGGAGGCACTAGCAAGATTTTTGGGGAGTTCAAATGATTCTTCTCCATGACTCTTGGAAGTACAGTAAGAGGAGGGAAGGCATAAAGAAACATCCCCTTCCAAGGAAAGGAAAGTGCGTCCATCTTCCATGCTAGATGGCATAGCACTCTGGAACAGAGGAGAGGAAGTTGCCTGTTCAGAAATGAGGCAAAAGGATCTGTCTGAGGAATACCCCATCAATGGACAATGTTCAGAAACATGTCTCTGTGAAGTATCTTTTCGTGAGCCTGTGTTTTGGACTTTCTCTGTGAGTCTGCCACTAAATTGTTCTCTGAAGGAATGTATACTGCCTGAAGAGTTAACTGATAACTGAGAGACACTTCCCAAGCCTGAAGCACCATCCTGCAGAGGAGGTAAGATTCCATGCCCCCTGCTTGTTGATGGACCATGTCACTGTAATGTTGTCTGTGTAAACCTTTAAGGGGCGTGGTGAAAAGCCTGAAGGGCCAGAATCAGAGCTCCCATTTCTTTGATGTTGATATGGTCTGAACTCTGAAGGCGAGGTCAGAAAACCTGAACTTTCATGTGACCAAAAGAAGCCTCCAACTCCATGTCTGAGGCATCGGTGAACATCCCTGAAAAAAGGAAGGAGAGTGTAGAATATGTATGTGTGTTGTACCTTTAAGAAGCATTTCCAAGGACAAACATGTGCATATAAATATCAGTGCCATTGTGAGAGTGCAGCCAGAGAGTGAGTTTGTTTATAAGTTATCTAAGTTAAAGTTATTGCCTCATTCCTGATGTGTTTGTACATAATAAAGCTGCTTGATCAGAAACCATGAATGTTTGTCTGTTTCATCCTGACTGAACGAACAACATGGTGCCAGAACCAGGATTCCAGAAAATGCTTTTCAAAGATACGAGGTGCAGAATTAACAGTGAAGGTAAAATAAGAAAAACGAGAGCAAAAAAAGGCCAGAAACAAGCTAAAGGTAACGAAAACTTGGCACGAATGATTATTTTATTAAAAAAGATAAAACAGAGCATTACTAAGGAAACGAATAGCACAGAATGTTTATTAAGCAAACGGAAAGCATAAAAAGTTTGTTAAACGAAATGTTGGAAATTAAGATGTCTGATAAAACGATTAACAGAAAAGCATATAGGAGGTTCAGAGTCACCTCGGAATTGTAAAACAAGCATGTTTAGAGTAAAACAAGCACAAGAAAAGAGATTAAGTGAGCAAAACAAATATAATAAAGGGCAGAAAGGGCACATTAAGCATAAATAAAGCAAGGCAACTTCATGTTATTTGGCAAATTACAGTGTTTTGGCAACTACTATTTCGCATTGATTAAAGCCCTGAATAGCATAGCTAGAGTTATTCGAAGCATCACAGTGTGTGTAAAAGTATTTACAGTGTATGCTTATTACTGTGCATTTATTCAGAAGAGTTTGCTGTGTGCAAAGTGCAACTGTTTCGTGAAGTTCAGTTAAAGTACAGCCGTTTCGAAAAGTTTCTTGTGCTGGTTGTGTCTGTAAAGTACTGCCGTTACAGAATGTTTCTTGCACTGTAAAGAGTTTTTTTTAGCAAAGTTCAGCCATTTTGGAAGTGTTTCAGTGTGCCGTGTACTGTTTATTCACAATTTGCAGTTACTTCAAAATGTTTCTTACTGTGAGCTTCTTCTGCTGCCCAGTTTATTCGCACAGTGCAGTAATTTGAAATGTTTCTTATATGGATAAAAGCTGATTTCTCAAAGTACAGTAATTTCAAGAATGTTGTTGCGCCACTGAGACTTATTTTGCAAAGTATTTTGCAGAGTTCAACTACTCAGAGGCTTATTGTGCTATTGGTCATAGTTAGAAGTACTGGCATAAATGTCTGGCATATATATGTATGTGTGTGTGTGTTCGTGCATACTTGCAAAAGCCTTTGCTGATGTGTTAACATGGCAGAGGCATTTAGCACACCAGGTCCACTTGTATTTGATCAGAATATTGCAGAGAATTGGAGAATATTGAGCAAGAGTATAATATTTTCATACAATCATCTTATTCAGATAAAGATGCATGCACCAGGGCATTCATTTTACTAAACCTAGCTGGGTCAGAGGCCATTCATAGAGTGTGTCATTTTTGTATGCACCAGTAGTGTATGAAAGTGCAGATTGTTGTTCAAGCTGAATCGAGGAAAGACCCCAAGTGTTTGAAGCGTAAATTCAGAGAAATGTGCAACCATTAGACAAATGTTACATTAGTGCAAGGTTGCCAGATTTCTGACGGGCCAGGTAGGGACAAAAAAATGTCTTTTACACTAAGTGAAGACCAAGAAAAGGTCTTTAATGCGGAACATCGCAGTTCCGCATTAAACACAAGTAACTCCATGTTTGGAGATTTTTGATTGGCCCGTATGCCTGTATAAGAGCCAATCAAAAAATCGCACAGCGGACCCTCTTCTGTTCAATGAGGAACATCAGGCAGTTCCGCATTAAACAGAAGTAGCTCAGTTTTGCGATTTTTTTTGATTGACTCGTATACCAGCATATGGGCCAATAAAAAAACAAACAAACAAAGCGGAAGCTGTTTCGCCGGGATTTTAACCGACAATGTCGGACTTGGGATCAGGCTGCTGATCCCGGGACAGTCCCACTCAGATAGGGACATCTGGCAACCCTGCATTAGAGAGGCATTTGTTTTACACATGAGACCAAAGACCAGGAGAAACATTTGCAGCTTACATTACTGGCTTGAGAAACAAAGCTAAAACTTGCATGTTTGGTGATGTAAAAGATGAGCTGATAAAGGACAGGCTTGTGTGTGGCATTAATAGTGCTGCTGTGAGAAAGATTCATGACAGATATTTAACGTTGAGCAAAGCCATTGAGATTTGTCTAATCCATGAAGTTACAGAAAGGCACACAAGTATGCTGTCTAGTGACAAGAGCATAGTTTCAACAGGCTCCAGAGCAAATACAGACAGCATGCAGCATGTGGCAAGCAAAAACAGGCCTAAGCACATGGCAGCTGTAGCCCCTGCGGGTGTGGCAGGGAGGTCCCATAGTTTTCCAGCAAGTTCTAAGACTAGTTCAGT
Organism: Protopterus annectens; assembly: GCF_019279795.1. NCBI lineage: Eukaryota > Metazoa > Chordata > Ceratodontiformes > Protopteridae > Protopterus > Protopterus annectens. Next base: position 102,387,340 of record NC_056737.1, read on the forward strand.
TAAAGGAGCATGTTCAGTAGAGCACAAGGGTGAATCAACAAAACCCAAGTCAAGCTTCATTGTTTACTGTCGTAATTGTGGTTCCAGCTGCGAGTCTAAAAGAGAAAAGTGCTTAGCATTTGGTCAGCGATGTCACAGATGTAAAAAATAGAACCATTTTCAAAAGTTTTGCAAATCAAGTAAACCTAACTCAATTGCAAAGAAAGGTCACTTAAAAAAGCAAGTTGTTCATATAGAGAGCTGCAAGCCTACTTTCTATGTAGATGGTGTATCAGTAATTGGTGAAAAGGTTAATGCTATAGATTTATTAGCAAAGGGCAATGTGTTTTGTACTGTCCTGATCCATGGCAAACGCATCGAGCTCAAGGTAGATACTGGTTGAAAGTTTAATGTTATGTCAGCAGAAGCATTTGTCAAAGTAAGGGCTGCTGAACAACTTAATATGGCTAATTGTGCAAAACTTGTTGCCTATGGAGGTGAAGAAATTCATACTGAAGGCTTAGTAGTGCTTTCATGTTTTTTGGCTGGGAACAGTTACAAGTTGTTGTTTTACATAGTTCGAAGACCTGTGCAGTCTTTATTGGGTCTCAGAGTTAGCTTGAGAATGGACCTGTTTTCCTTTACTAAAGAAGTTCATCATATAAGCACACCCCAGTTCCAGTTTCACTGATGCTATTTTCTCAGAATATACTGATGTTTTCAATGACAAATTAGGCACGCTTCCAGTTGTGTATTAAATAAAGTTTGACCCAGAAGTCAGTCTCATGGTCAGGGTGGCAAGAAAAATGCCAGTAACCATGCAGAGCAGAGTTAAAGCTCAGTTGGATAAAATGGTGCAGCTAGATGTAATTTGTCCAGTTACAGAGCCAACTGAATGGGTATTGCCTATGGTAGCAACTCATAAAAAAGGCTCAGATGAAATCAGAATATGCATTGACCCAAGAGACTTGAATAAGGCATTAAAGAGACCTCATCATCCTATGCGAACAGTCGAGAAAGTCGCAGCCCTGATACTGAATGCTACTGTATTTTCTGTCTTGAATGCAGAGAGTTCATTTTGGCAAGTAATGCTTGATGGCAAATCTTCACTACTGACTACATTCATTATCCCATTTGGAAGATATAGATTTCTCAGGATGCCATTTGAAATAAATTCTGCAAGTGAAGTCTTTCAGCATGCAATGGAACAGATCTTTTCACGTTATCCCTGTGCCATGTTAGTAGATGATTTATTCGTCAGAGGCAGTGGTGAAGTAGAGCATGCCAGAAACCTCAAGAAAGTATTAGACAGAGCACAGGAAGTGAACTTAAAGCTCAATCCTCTGAAGTGCAAATTCAGACTACCAGAAGTAACATATATAGGTCATTTATTTACTAGTACTGGTTTACGTCCAGACCCTTCTAAGCAAACAGCTATTCTTGAGATCCCAGCACCAGATAATGTTCAAGCTCTACAGCGTTTTTTTGGTATGGTTAACTATTTGGGCAGGTTCATACCAGATTTCAGTGAATTTACAGTGCCTTTAAGAGAGCTGATGCACAAAAATGTTGTATGGTCTTGGCTAGAACAGCACCAGAGAGCTTTTGATGATCTTAAGCAGAAAATTTCCACTCCACCTACATTAAGATACTATGTCAGTAGACCAGTTACTATTTCCTGTGATGCTTCAAAGTTTGTTCTTGGCACAGTTATTCTACCAAGAAGGTAGACCAGTAGCCTTTGCATCTAGAACTCTTACCCAAACTGAAATGTAATATGCTCAGATTAAGAAAGAACTTTTGGCAATTGTGTCTGCCTGTTCAAAGTTTCATGATTATATTTATGGTCAAGATATCCAAATTGAAACTGATCATCAACCTCTAGTTACTGTTTTAAAGAAGCCTATGCATTACACACCAATAACATTGCAAAGATTGATGCTCAAATTACAGAAGTACAACTTCAAAATGGTCTATGCAAAAGGCAATTTTTTTATCTGGCTGATACCTTATCCACATCGCCCAGAAATACAATAGAACAGTTTGATGCAGAGAATTTTGACTTTAATGTCATGGAAGTGAGTAATTTTTCGACCACAGTACGTGAGCTGAGAGATCATATGAAAACTGATCCTGTTTTGCAAAAGCTCAATCACTACATCTAGGTAGGGTGGCCATCAATTCAATCTAGTGGTACTGCCTGAAGTGCAACCTTGTTTTACTTATAGAGATGAGATGTTTATGGAAGGTGACATTATTTTTAAATGTCCTACAGTTGTTCTTGCTTCATTAAAACATGTATATATCCAGCTTTTGCATCGCGGTCACCCAGGTTCCGAATCTACCAAAAGAAGGGCTAGGGGAATAATATTTTGGCCTTCTCTAGCAAAATACATTGACAAAGTACTTTCATCTTGTTCAGTATGCAGTAGTACTAAACCGCATCTGCAAAAAGAGCCACTTCAGCTAAGTCAAGTTCCTGAACTACCTTGGCCAACAGTAGTCACCAATATATTCGAGTGGAACAATCAGCATTACTTAGTGTTGGTCGACTCTTATTCGAACTGGTTTGAGATTGATTTCTTGCCTAACCTAACATCCACTACTGTCATTACTAAGTTGAAATGTTATTTCTCAGTCCATGATGGTCCACATAAGCTTATCTCTTGACAATGGTACACAATTTACCAGTCAATTGTTTCAGAAATTTTCAAGAGAATGGGACTTTGTACTTGTCATTAGTAGTCCTGAATACCCACAGTCAAATGGACTAGCTGAACATACAGTACAGAGTGCAAAGCAATTACTAGAGATGTTAAAGCGTGACAATACTGACGTCTTTTTGAATTTTACTCAATCTTAGAAACATACCTTGTGACGATATACTTGACTCGCCTGCTCAAAAACTTTTGTCTAGGCAAACCAGAACAACCTTGCCTATCAGTTCCAGTTTCTTGAGGCCTAAAGCTAAAAACAACAGAACAATCTAAGCCCAGCTACTCAGAAAATGTTCATCTCAGAAGTCCAGTTATGATAAAACGAGCAGATTTTTTCGTCCATTGAAAAAAGAAGAGACAGTGAGGATACAAACGGCGAAAGGTTTCGACCGGATTGGTCAAGTAACAGGTTTATTTACCAAGCCGAGATCCTATTTTATATAATCTGAGGGTGTGGAGTGCAGAGAAATTGGAGACATCTTCTTCCTGTATCAGAACCGATATCGCAGCATTGTTCCTGTGATACAGACTGTAGTTCGCAGAGCAATCCAGACAATGTTCCTGTTCCAGAATGTGTCTTAACTTCCATTACTACTTCTGATGATGTTCCTGATGTCCCCAAAGTTGAACATTCAGCAGATACAGTCCCAGTTGCTAGACCTGACTCTAAATTCCATGTCACACAATTTGGTCGCATCTCCAGACCTAGTGTGAAATACACAGCAACCTGGACATAGTTGTCTATATGTATCTTGTTCTGTATAATTGCATGTCTAAGAATTATCTTGCACTTATTGTATGTCAGTCACTGTCATTAATGAAGTACAATTCATTCCTCAAAAAGGGAGGATGTAGACTATGTATATGTGTTGTACCTTTAAGAAGCATTTCCAAGGACAGCACATGCATATAAATAGTAAGCATGTGCTAGTTTCAGTGCCATTTTGAGAGTGAGCTGGAGATTAAGCATGTATGAAAAAGAGAGTCCATTTGTTTATAAGTTTATTTAAGTTAAAGTTATTGCCTCATCCTTGATGTGTTTGTACATAATAAAGCTGCTTGATCAGAAACCATGAATGTTTGTCTGTTTCATCCTTACTGGACGAACAACAGAGAAATTTCTATACCATGATGTAACCCTGATGGATGATAAAGTCTGAAGTGATAAGACTCCAGTTTGGAAGACAAAGGGAGAGTGGAAGGGACAAGAGAACCTGGTCTAAAAAAAGGAGTGGGTGAATTGCTAAAGAGGAGCAAGATTATCAGATAAAGGTGGCATCTGGGCCACAGAAATCTGAGAAGCCATGCAGAGGGGGGCCACCTCACACCCTTCCTGCCCTTAGAGGCCTGTCAGGGTTGACTACAAACAAAAGCAGACCTAGAGGGATAATTCCTCTGGAACTTAAGGATAGGAGAGAAAAATATGTTTAATGTCTTACAAAGGTTTGCCTTTCTGTTGAAGAGACTTAAACATTTCAGCAGCAGCAGCAGCATTCACAAAAATATGGGTATTATCTAAAGGAATATCCAACAACTTGTCCTTAATGTCATCAGGTTGAGAGTGGAGACAAAGCCAAGAATAATTCCTTATGATGTACCCAAAAGCTGCAGCCATAAAAGAGGTGTTAGTAGCATCAGAGCTACACAAAGAGTGTTGAGCCACTTGAGAAGCAGAACCTCAAGAAAGATAAGGCAGAAGATTTGCCATTAGATAACTTGACAAGGCCAGAGCATACCTGGTCATGTGGGTCTGGTAATTAATAGCCCTAAAGGCCAAAATAGATGCAGTATAAACTTACTTGCCAATCCTTTCCATTGCCTACTACCCTTATCAGAAGGCAAATGTTTGGAAGAGGTCAAACGTTTAGAAGGTTTATCAAAAGAGTGACACCACAGAAGGATCAACAGAAGGACATTTAAATAAGAACAGCCAATCCCAGAAACCTTATAAGAACCAATCAGGTTTCTTAGAAGAAGGAGGCTGAGAATCAGGAGATTTGGAAGCAGCAATGAAAGTATCTAACAAGGCAGTCAACACAAGAGGAACTGCCAGTGGTTTATGAGTGTCCACCTGTAGCAACTCATAATATCTTCTCTGAATATCAAACACTTCAGAAGAGTCCCACTTAAGTAATTCCATCATCCTAACAATTGTGTCCCCAAAGGGCAGTTTCTCGAAACAAGACTTGGGGCTATCAGACTTCTTTTTATCAGAACCATAAGCCAAAGGTGAAGGCATTTGTGAAGAATAAGACAGACTCCTCACCAGACACTAAATCCTCATCTGAAGAATCTGGTTCTGTAAGCCCTTTAGAATGTGTAGATGTCCAAGGGGGCACTGCTACTGAAACCCACTGAGGAGACTTTAGGGGCATTAAGGCAGAAACAAGCCCTGAGTAAACTCTTGCCATTCCCTTTGAGGATCCATAGGACAGACTGAAACATGATTCAGTTTTTGTCTTTTCTTAGAAAGAGCATTAGCCCTAGCAAATACCTAAGGTTCCGACCCTTGGCAAGACTCAAAAAGAGAAACCAAAACTTCCTCCCTATCCAGTATCTGTGGAATCCCTTGAGGACCCTCTAAGGTAATCAACCATAGTTCCCCTTGATATCCAGAGCAGACACCTGCAAAGCCTCAGAGGGCGTGCAAAAAGACAGATCCATATCAGCCTCCGGCATGGTTGCAGCAGAGGAATCCAGCATAGATGCCGAATAACCTACAGAGATATTACCTGCTTCTAGAGGGATGTCCACTAAAGGCTGGACACCTAAAGAATATGGCTGAGACTTCTTCAACTTCTTTTTACATAGAGGGAGTATCTCAGGGTTACAGGATTCTGCCATGGTACTCTGTGTTAACTGTTTAAGCCACTGGTTTTCAAGATAAATAGCCAGGGAAGACAAAGAGCTTCTGAGTGTCTTGGGCACAAATGCTTTAAAGATACTACAAGAGGTGTGGTTGTGGGTAGCACCCAAACAAAAAATGCACTGTGACTATCCTTATGGGGAATCTGCCTCCCAAACTGACATTTTCCCTTGTTGTATGACACACACAAGACCAAGAAAAGTAAAAAAAAAAAAAAAAAAAAAAAAAAAATGGGGTACTTATGTGGCAGTGTAGCAACAGTACAGCAACAAGGCATTCAGACCAACTTACAGAAACAGTGTTTGAACTGGCGGCAAATGAAGTTCAAGGTAGTTGCATCTGTGCATCTCTTTTATGCCTACATTGAGTGCAGGGAGTGTAAGTGTGATGTATGGTGCATATAAGACCTTTTTTAGGCTTTGGCTAAGTGTCAGACTGCTCTGGGTGGGACAGCCCTTCTATGAAGAATGCTGCAGCAGTGATACAGAAGGACATTGATAGAGATATTTTCCAATTGTCTGAAAAAGAAGTTGAGAGGGTAAGAGCTGGTTAACAATGTTTTATAGGAGGTGGCTACAAGGGTGTGAAATGTTTTAAGGAATTTTGGGTTGAACTCATTAGTGATAGGTTGATTATGTGGGGAAATACATCTGAGGAGTTTATTTCTTGAATACTAATAATATGAAAGAGAAATTAGGCATTATAGTGGAACTGATGGATGAGATGCTAGTTGGAGGGTAAGCAAAGGGATAATCTTGAGACTTATTTAGAACTCTCAGGAATTTTATTTAAGGGTTTGGCATGAGAAACTAATTTGTTGCGTTTTAGAAGGGAGATGGAAACTGGAGGAGTGGCTACTCCCACAAACAGGTATATATTTTCCCAGAAATATTTAGGTTTAAGCGTTTAGATTTGGGGAAGATGGTTTAGCGAAGTTAGACATATTTGCATTCATTTTAAAGTGTAGTATATTTTATTCCAATTCTGTTTATTGCTTAAAGCACCTGAAGCCTCATAGGCTGACCAGGCTTTGTTTCTGCATTTAATCACTTGTTTAATATGTGGGATAAGGTATAAAATGGTCACTGTATATTTAAGGAGTGGGTAGTGGAGGTTATTTGGAGCTATTAGAGAGGATAGAAATTTCTTCTGAAAACATCACTAGGGAGTGGGATAAAGTTAAGGTGGAGTTTAAAAATAGGGTGGAAATAAAAGAAAGGGAGTTATGGTTAAGAAGCAACAATAATTATTTAGAGGGACTGACAAGTGTTAAAATATTGCAGAATAGGGGGAATCTCACAGAACAAAAAGGTTATCAACTGCAGATTGCTAAGCAGAAAATCAGGGATTACCTCGATAATATGCACACGTTTAGAAAGATTGCTGTTAAGCAACTGTTTTGTGATAATAGCAGTAGAGCACAAAAACTTTTAGTGCAAAGACTAAGGAACAGAAAGAAGATATGGATGTTGCCAAGCTTAGAGAGTCTTTAACAAGGAAGGTAACAGGAGATCCTGTAGAAGTAATAGAAATATTTTGGAAATTCTCTGAAAGTCTGTATAAAACAGAACTATGGTAATCAAGAAAAGATACAAATAGAAATGTTTATGGAAAGAATTAAATATGCCAAGGTTAGAGGTAGATGAGGCTCAATTACTAAAGGTTAGGATAGGAGGAGATGAGAAAACTTGTGATGTATAAACAATCAACAGGAAAGTCCCCAGGAATAGATGGTATTCTTGTGGATGTTTGGAAGCTAGGAGGGAAAAAACTGATGAAAGCCCTAGAAGGTTTTGTTTAACAGTATTTTAGGAGAAGGAGAAGTACCAGCATCCTGGAAGAAAGCAGTGGTAGCTGTAATACCTAACGAGGGTAAAGATCCATCAGACCAGGTTCGTATAGGCCCATTTCAATACTTAACCTTGATTATAAAGTGTTTCTGTCTATAATGGCTAAAAGAATGACAAAAGTAATGCCAAAATTGATAGATATGGATCAATGTGGTTTTGTGGAGGGGAGGCAAATATTTGACAACATTAACAGAGCACTGATGATCCAGAGAGAAGCAGAATGTAGGGAGATGCCATTGTTGGTGGTGTGTCTTGATGCAGAGAAAGCATTTGACAGAGTAAGCTGGGAACTTATGAATAAGGCAATGAAAGCATTTGCATTTCCTGAAAAAAAATATAAGGTTGGGTAGGAGGATATATGAGGAATCAGAGGTGGAAATTAAAGTTGGTGGAGTCCTCTCTGATAATTGCTGCTTGAACAGAGGAACCAGTCAAGGGTGTCCTCTTCTTTCACCTTTGTTATTTGCATTATATTTAGAACCACTGGCAAAGAAAATAAGGAACTCAGAAATTCAAAGATATAATTGGTATGGTAGTCGAGAAAAGCTGGCTTTCTATGCAGATGATGTTATTTTATACCTGACAAAGCCAGAGAGAGAGATTACAGTGTTGTGGAACATTTTGAGACCATTTCATATCTTTTTTGGGGTACAACATTAATGAAGCTAAAACAAAGGCAATAGTGGAAAATTATGTACCCACACACAAATTGTTTCAGCAATATCTGTACTTATGGGGACATGATACAATAAAGTATTTAGGAGTATAGATTAAAATGATTCTGGTGTGACAGTTAAGGATATGTGGAAAGAGACTATCAAAAGATAATACAAAAACTGAGAAAGTTGAAACTTTGCTATATGGATATGGATAGTAAGATGTAAGTAGTTAAAATGTTTTCAGTCCCTTTAGTCTTATAAGCAGGTCAGGCATATTTTATCAACCAGAGAAGTTGTGGATAGCAATTAATAAAGAGCTGAAGGACTTTATGTAGAAGTGGGAAGATGACAAGAGTCAAACGAGATAAGCTAGTAGAACAGGGCAGATTGGGACTACCCAATTTGAAGGGGTATTTCAGAGCTGCACAGTTAAGGCTCCTATACATAGCACAAGCAGAAAACTGTAATTCAAAGTGGAATGGGATGATGTTAAAAACAGAGGAAAAGCTCAAGAAACAAGGAGAAACTAGGATTTTGGATGCAGGCCTTTAAGGAGAATAACAATATTCATACAGAATATTATATCCATAAAGTAGCTGAAAGTATTCTAAGAAATAAGTCAACACGGGAATGGAGAAACGAGATTCTGCCAATAGGGATGACTGCAGTTAGGGACATAGACAATAGGCAAAAGGGGGCTGGAATTTATTGGAGAAATCTGGCAAAGGAACCAAGGTATTTGGAGCAAATAACTAGAGAGGGAAAAGTAATAGAATGGGAAGAGGCCAAGAATTTATTTGGACTGCAGGTTTGAGATTGCCTTCCCTATCAAGGATTGATATCAGAGTATAGGCAAAGAGAAAGAAATAGAGGGGTCCTAAACTAAAGACCAGCACTGATAAGAGTTTTTTAGTAGAATCTAGAACAGAAGCTGGCCTTAAAAAAATAATTAGTAGAGCATATCAAATATTGAATGATAGCTACATTAATAATCAATCAGAGGAGGTTAGAAAGGATTGGGAAGAGAGAGTGGATAAGTAATTCCCAAAGAAACAATGGGAGGATATATGTACGTCTCCCAAATATGCAACAAAATCAAGAAGTTTAAAAATTTTTGCTTGGAAATATTTGCATACATATTTTTATACCCCAAGTAGACTCCGGAGAATTTTTCCTCAGGTAGACAGCAAATGTTGGAGGTGTGACAGAGAAGAGAGAGTTACTTGGGAACATATTTTCTTAGAGTTCGGTGGGTTGGTGGACTTTAAGGATTTCCTGTGGGATGCACTGTCAGTGATGCTGGGTGGGTGGATGGGTGTGACGAGGAAGATGATTTTTCTGAATACAGAATCGGAATTGCCTAGACATGGTAAGGCCTTGCCATGTCTAATTATAGTGGCTGCCAAAAAATCAATTACTAGAAAATGGAGATCAAAATATAAACCAACTGTACTAGAAAGTAGTGAATATAGTAACATGGATTAAACAACTGGGTTTGAGATCTTTAGAAAAGGGTAGGAAAAATGGGAATTGTGGGAACAATACATACAGTGGAGGAATGAGGTTTAAAGGACAACAATGGGATTCTGTTATTAAATGCTCAACTTCTCTCTCCTTTCTCTCCCTGTTTATTGTCCATGCTATGAATAAACAACACAACATTTAAAATATTTAAAATTGACACTTTCTCTCCACTAGAACAGTACCTTACTGTACTGTGTTGGTTTTACTTTCAATAAATGTTCGACCTGTTCTGGAAAAGTCTCCAATTCATTGATGTCATCAAGGCCACTGAATACACGTAGTTTTCTGGCCAATTCATTCCCCAAACTGACATCACCATGACCGTCCTAAAATTCTACCCATGCTGCAATGTCACAGCTCTCTGGTCCTTCCCCTACCCATGCAGAAAGTAAAGGCTAGAACAAGGAAACAGTACATGAGTCAAGTCTCCTTCTGTGAGCTGTTTGTCACAGCAGGTACAGCTCAAATTACCTTTAGCACTTTGAGAGCTAGATAAGTTAGATGTGAAGGGGAATGGGAGATGAGTCAAAGTAATACAATTCAGGCTTCATACAAAAAAATACAGTTTAGCCATTCTAAAAAGAAACAGCAGTAAACAGCACTTTGAAAGTCTGTTCTGTGACATTTGCACTGTTTGTATTTTAAGTAGTCATTGAATGGCATGAAATGTTACTTAAAACAAACTGACTGAAAGACAGCAGTGTATGCATGTAAAATCAATGTGGTATCAGGAGCTTTAGAAAAAAAGAGGCCTGTGTGATATAACTTTTTACAGACGAGCATTGCATTGTGGGATACCTAGAAGCAGACTAAACAATCAGAATTACTTCAAGATGCCAGACCCCATGTGGTCAGACTCAGAAATTATGTATAAAAATATTTAAAAACCTGTAAAAAGTCCCAGAGTACTGTTAAATGTAGGCAACACCAAACTATGATGAAATAAACATGTTTTTTTAGTCTGTGGGTGCGGATGTCCTTCAAGGATGCATCTGCAGTCCTTACAAATGGGTTGTCCTGTCGTCAGGCAGCCCTTCGGTTGGCCGGATTCCAAAGTCTGGGTCTGGCCTCGGCTGGTGTCGCACTTCACCCGACGTCATAGCTGCAGTTATTCGGGTATAAAGGCATCAGCCGACGCCATTTTCCTCAGTCTTTCTTGCCGCGTGGCACCCGAAGCAGAAGCTGTTCGCAAGTGCCGGTCGGTCAGATCCAGAGATTACTACTACCGAATACTACTTCGAAGACTTCTAAAAAGCTAAGTACCCCGTTGGGGACTCTTTCTTGCCTCAGCCGATGTCAGAGAAAGTGAATAACTGTTTATCTTGTGGGAAACAAATACCTCATAAAGATTTCCACTCCTACTGTATATATTGCTTAGGCCCAGACCACGACGTAGCAGCTTGTCTAGTCTGCGCTTCTTTTAACCGACGGACGCTTAGACGTCGGTCGGAGTTTGCTGAACAAATTTTCCGCTCTGATTTTGCCTACATTATGCCGTCGGATCCTCCGACAACGCAAATTTCCAAAAAACGAAAAGAAAAGGACTGACACTCGCGGTCCGCGGTCTCGGCCGAAACCGCGATTAAGCAAGCCGCGAGTGTCTCGCTTTCGGCCGAAACCGAGCAAGCGGTTCTTTCTCCAGCCGAAACCATGCCTTCTACCGAGGCCTCCTCTAACCTGGTAGAATCTGCTTCTGAAATCCAGCCTTCTGTTGCGGTTTCTCAGGAATTATCAGACACAATTCCCCTGGATATTTCAACCCCTGCACGTGGAGCTGCTAGGTCTCCTGCAGCCATGTCTATTAAGGCCTTTGCCAGGGCTAAAGCAGCCAAAGCTTCAAAATCTGTGCCTGCCAAACCCCCCTCACACAGGCCCAGCACTAGCTCTCATATGCTATCTTTGGCTGAGGATTTAATTTCTTTAATTCGTGGATCCCAGCCTCATCCAGACAGGGCCTCTCTCCCACCTCCAGAAAAGAGACCTAGAGCAGAGCCCCCTGAACCAGTATCCACTGATGGTTCCTCTGATGAATCAGAACATACAGACCTTCCTGAGGCTTCTTATTCTCCTTACGAAGACTCTGATGCTGAAGAGTCCATTCCTTCAGCCTCTCCACCTGAGGAATTTTCTTTTGGGGAAACCTTGCATGCTATGAGGGAACATTTTCAGTGGCAGGGCCAAGATTTCTCAGACTCCAGAAAAAGGCTTAGAACCTTTCTACATTTGCCACAACATAGGCCTTTAGCTATACCTCCAGTTCTTTCTGTTGTAGATGATGCATTTAATGATGCTTGCACTGCTCCTGATTCATTACCTCCGGCTCCTGCTAAGCCCGATAGGTTCTACAGGGTCCCGGACACTCATCACCATTTATACAAGGCTCCTTTTGCAGATCCAGAGACCATCGCCCAGGGTCCTAAAGCTGTAGCTGCTACTTCTACTAAATACCCCCTCCCCTCTGAAAGGGAATCCAGGTCCTTAGAGAGATGGGGTAAAAAAAGTCTACACTTCTGCTACCTTGTCAGCTAGGGCTTTGAACTGCCAATTTCATATGATTCAATATCAAGAGTTTATGCTTGACCAGTTAACTAAAAAGCTTTCCTCTGAAGAATCTTTAGATAAAAAATATGTTCAGGAAATGGTACATAACATACAGCAGGTTAGTAACCATTCTTTAAAATGTGGCTATGATGCACTGGAGGCTTCCTTTAGATCAGCCATGAGTGGCACAGTTATCAGGAGACATGCATGGTTGAAAGAACAGGCATTACCAGACCATGTCAAATCAAAGCTTTTGGATGCACCCATGGACAAGGTCAATTTATTTGGTTCCCCTGCTCAGCAGGTGCTAAAAAAGATGGAAGAGAAGGCGAAATCTGTACAAACAATGAAAGATTTCTTACAGATTCAACCTCCAAGGTTTAGCAGGAACTGGCCCTCCAAGAATTGGTCCTTTCCGGACTCCTCTAAGGCTCAGAGAGGCAGGAATAGGCGTTCAAGAGGCAGAAACCAGTCCAGGGGTGCCTACAGGGGACGCCAATGGCAAGGTAACAACCAGCGAGGCACGGACGCAGCCACCACCACTACAACAACTCAATCACAGTGACTTGACAGTGGCACCGCCTACCAGGGAACAACTAGAAGCTCCCTTAGGCGGAAAACTAACCTTATTCTCAAAAAACTGGCATTGCATCACAAGGGAAAAATGGCTTTTGCAAACTATAGACCAAGGTTACAGGTTCCATTTCCATACTCTACCAGGGAAGAGAGGAATGCCAAACCTACCACCTACTCAAAGGACAGAAGCTCTAAAACAAATATCTCAGCTATTAAGAATGAGAGCTGTGGAAAAGGTACCATCTATGGAGCAAGGAAAGGGATTTTACTCCAGACTCTTCCTGGTACCAAGAAAAGAAAACAAATGGAGACCCATTCTAGACCTGTCCGCTTTAAACACATTCCTTATTGTTCCAAAATTCAAAATGTTGACCCTACAGCAGCTTCTTCCCATGCTGGGCAAGGAGTCTTGGCTGGTAACTCTAGATCTCAAGGAGGCATACCTGCACGTCCCCATAAGACCAATTTGCAGAAGATACCTCAGATTTCTTGCAGGATCAGAGCATTATCAATTTTCAGCATTGCCCTTTGGCTTATCTACTGTGCCCAGAGTGTTCACGAAATGCCTGGCATCAGTAATTGCTCATTGCAGACTTCAGGGAATCCAAATTTATCCCTACCTGGACGACTGCCTGATACAAGCGGACAACAAAAGCAAGCTAGTAGAAGACTTACAAAGAGTCATTTACCTGCTGCAAGCCTTGGGATATACAGTCAATATAAAAAAGTCAAGGCTGATTCCATCCCAAAGAATAACCTTTCTGGGTGCAGAGCTGGACACATCAAAACAAATGGCATTCCTAACTGCAGAAAAGAAAGAGCAACTACCTCTCTACTTCTTGGCATTAACAAAGCAGAACCACTTAACTGCAAGAAAAGTACTGCAAGCTCTAGGCTTCTTGGCATCCTGCATAATTCTGGTCCCTCATGCCAGACTGCATATGAGAAAGCTACAGTGGTACCTAAGGAACTTGTGGTCCCAACACAAGCACAGCCTAGAAACCAAAATCCCAATAATCCCATGCCTGAAACAAGAGTTCCTATGGTGGGCTCAGGCCTGTCAATCAAACACAGGATTGCCCTTCTGCAACAGCCAACCAAGCCAAACCATCACGACAGATGCCTCAGACCTCGGTTGGGGGGCACACATGCAGGGCAAGTGCATACAAGGCTTATGGACTCAAGACCAGCTGTGCCTACACATAAATCTAAAGGAAATGCTGGCAGTAAAATTGGCAATCCAGACATTCAGACCATTTCTCCAAGAAGGTCAGTTGATGATAAGGACAGGCAACACCACAGTTATGTGGTACATCAACAAACAGGGAGGCACCCATTCATATCCTCTATGCCGGCTGGCACTGGACCTATGGGATGTGGCCGTGAGCTACAACATTCAGTTACAAGCAATTTTTGTACCGGGAAAAGAAAACATTCTAGCAGACATATTAAGCAGAACAACCACAGATGCCCACGAATGGATGCTTCATCCGGACATCTTCAAAGCCATCACAAGGGAATGGGGATTACCACAAATAGACTTGTTTGCATCCCCATTCAGTCACCAGCTAAAGAAATTCTGCACAAGGACGTACCACCCACTTGCTTGGAAGGTGGACTCCCTATCTTTCAGTTGGAAAAATCTGACAGCATACGCATTTCCACCACTTCCTTTGATGCACAAGGTGCTTCTGAAGATCAAAGAGGACCGTCCAAGGATCATTCTGATAGCTCCAGACTGGCCAAGACAACATTGGTACCCATTGCTGAGGAGCATGTCTCGGGAACAAATATGGACACTACCCCTGTTCCCATTACTGTTAACACAGAACAACTACAACATCCTGCATCCAAACCTGAAAACTCTGCAGCTAACTGCTTGGAACATTACATAACAGCAATTAACCCAAATTTATCCCAAAGGGTTAAATACATAATCCTGGAGGCTCGCAGACCTTCAACAAGAAAGAATTATGCAGCAAAATGGAAAAGATATCTCATTTGGAGTACTGCAAAGGGAGAAGATGTGACTCTGGTAAACATGGCCAACATCCTGGAGTACTTGGCAGAGCTCTTCCACACAGGCCTGTCCCATTCTTCCATCAAGATACATGCATCAGCTATTTCAGCACAGTACAGCTTGGATCCTCCTGTCTTCTCTCATCCCCTGCTCAGACAGTTTCTGAGAGGAATTAAAAATGTAAAACCTCCCAGGAAACCACCATTGCCAGCATGGGACTTGAACTGTGTGCTAGAAAAATTGACACTTCCTCCTTTCGAGCCAGCAGCAACAGCAGAATTACAATACTTATCCTGGAAGACTGCTTTCCTGCTGGCAATAACTTCAGCAAGAAGGGTCTCTGAACTACAGGCTTTAATGGCAGTACAACCCTTCCTGATCTTCCACCAAGATAGAGTGTCCATGAGAACAAATCCTACATTTATGCCTAAGGTGGTATCCAGAGTGTCATTAAATCAGGCTATCCACCTACCTACATTCTTCCCAAACCCACAGAACAGGGAGAAAGACTTTGCATACCTTGGATGTACACAGACAGTTACGCTACTACCTGGACAGGACTAAGTCCAATAGAAAAACTGACCAGCTTCTGGTAACATATGCCACAGGAAAGGAAGGAAAACCAATTTCAAAACAGACAATCTCCAAATGGATAGGAAATTGCATTAGATTTTGTTACTCCTACCATGGAAAGAAAACTCCAGAGAACATCAGGCCTCACTCCACAAGGGCTACAGCCACTACCACAGCTTTCTTACGAGGAGTGGCTACCAAGGACATTATAGAGGCTGCTACTTGGACCTCCGTGCATACATTTGCCAAGCATTACAATTTACCTTTATACTCTAGATCCCGAGCAGGTTTTGCCACTGCTGTTTTGCAAGGGATCCTAGCTACACCATAATCTCTACTCTTTCCTCCTCCCCTTGTTTAGCTATGGTATTCTACCCATTTGTAAGGACTGCAGATGCATCCTTGAAGGATATAGTACAGTTTTGTACCTA
This sequence comes from Protopterus annectens, assembly GCF_019279795.1. Taxonomy (NCBI): domain Eukaryota; kingdom Metazoa; phylum Chordata; order Ceratodontiformes; family Protopteridae; genus Protopterus; species Protopterus annectens. The sequence continues at coordinate 102,403,076 of NC_056737.1, forward strand.
CCATAAATGTAGATGTCCGATAGGAATGCATCTGCAGTCAGGATTACCCACCCACCTTCCCCTCTGAGGTACTCCTAGGGTATTTGCCAGCCTTCAGCTAGCTTGGGGGGGATCTATTATGGTGTATTTGTTTGTATATATGTACATACATGCTTATTTTTTGTGTTTGCTCTCTACTATTTGGAATCATTGGCATTTATCCAAATTTAGCCTTCCAAGAGGGCACCTGGCATCTGGGGCAAGAAACACTGAGGAAAATGGCATCGGCTGATGCCTTTATACCCGAATAACTGCAGCTATGACGTCGCGTGAAGTGCGACACCAGCCGAGGCCAGACCCAGACTTTGGAATCCGGCCGACCGAAGGGCTGCCTGACGACAGGACAACCCATTTGTAAGGACTGCAGATGCATTCCTATCGGACATCTACATTTATGGTAGGTACAAAACTGTACTTTCTCCTTTAAGAGAAGGCAGGACTTATGAGATATGTAATGTTTGACTGAAAATGATTGGTTAGATTATAAGTGATGTATAATGCTTACAACCTGGGAGCGTGTCATTATGGTGTATGCTGTAAAATCCTTGCAACTGGGATTGTGTCTGTGTGGTTTGTTTTCATTTATATAAATGTATGATTGCTTATGGTGTAAGTGATGGTTTAATAAAAATGTTTCTTGTTTAAGAAAAGGAGGAAGGAACTGAATAATATGGAATATTGCTTTGGTTGTATGGTGTATAACAATATATGTGAAGTACAATGTTTGTTAATGTCAATTTGTTAATACAGTTTGATTTTTTTTTGTATAAATTTAAACTTGCCTATGTCACAAGTGATAATTCAGTTAAGGTGTGTTAAAAAAATGAATGGTCACTGGATATCGATGGATACCTTTGGCACACCAGCATTTAGTGTCCTTACAAGAAGGGCCTTTGGTTCACTATAAGTGGACATCCGTTCCAGTATGGAAGTGTTGTTGTTCTACCTTTTCTGAGCACCCAAAGCCATCACAAAATCAGTCTTGTAAAATAGCCCTGCCTGCTGTCAGTCAACATAATGTTGTCGTTTCTGTTATGCAATTTCCTTTGAGATATTTTAATGATTACTTTGCAGGCTATAGTTAGATAAACTTATCATGTTTTATATTTATTATTTAGAGGAGCTTTTCTTCTTGAGCTTTCATTGAAAATAGGCTTAACCCAGTCAGACTGTCTTAGTCAACAAAACACAAACATATAAAGTTATGATCATTGTAGCTGAAACATGCATGAGATCTTGGTGTCATTCTAAGTGGACTTTTAGATTCTGGTAGCCCGATTTGGGACTTCCTGGAGGGGTCCAGTTTTTGGGTGTTTTCTTGGATGCAGTCCCAGGGCACAGCTGTAAATTGGGCAAAGTCCTGCCTGTTCCACAGAATTGGTCATCAGGAATCTTAAGGGTGTACTAGGGGGTCGGTGCTCTCCATCTTCTGGTTGAGTTTTTTTTCCCTTATGACCGTCTCTGGTTCTCCCTTCTCCCCTGCCTCGCTGTTCCTGTGATAACTTCGTAAGTGAAGGTGGCTATGATATTCACATGATTGCTTGCATGCCTGAGCATGTTTTTTTTTCCTCCAAACATCTTTATCGAATTTTCACATATGACAAAGGCAATCTTACATTTATATAAATAAAAAACATACAAAATGATACCACTTTAGTTGCAAACAATTTACATCACAGACACCATTGAAACACCTGTAGTTGCAAACATTATATATCGCTTATAAAGCATCCGGTCGTTATCAGTTAAGCATTAATATGGCTCATTCAAATCTTGTCTCTCAAACCTCGTTCCTGCTCTGCATATATTGTTCCCACAATTCCCATTTTTTCCTATGTAGTTTACTCCTTCCATTTTCTAAAGATCCCAATCCCAGTTGTTTTATCTCTGTTACTGTATTCACTACTTATAGTAAAGTTGGTCTAGACTTTGATTTCCATTTTCTTGTAATTGCTTTTTTGGCAGCCACAATAATTAGACTCAGCAAGGCTTTACTATGTCTAGGCAATTCCGATTCTAAAAAATCATCTCCCCAGTCAGTCCAATCTGCTCATCCAGCATCTTCGACAGAGCGGTCTGCAGGGAATCCTTAAAGTCTGCCAGCTCACTACACTCCCAAAAAATATGTCCCAGCTACCTCTTTCTTGCCCGTAACACCTCCAACATTTGCTATCCACCTGAGGAAAAATTCTTTGGAGTCTAATTGGGGTATAAAAATACCCATATAAACACTTCCAGGCAAAGATCCTAAATCTTCTAGATTTTGTTGCATATTTGGGAGATATACATATATCACCCCATTGTCTCATTGTGAATTGCGTATCCAGTCTCTTTTCCCAATCCTTTCTAAGCTCCTCTGATTGATTCTTATAATTATCATGCAACATTTTATATACTTTACTAATTATTCCTTTTTTAATGGCAGCTTCTGTTCTAGATTCTGTTAAAATATCTGTCAGTGCTGACCTTTCATTTAGGAGCTCCCTATCTCTTTCTGTTTGCCTATACTCTGATGCAATCCTTAATAGGGAAGGCAATCTCTAACCTGCAGTCCAAATAAATTCTTGACCTCCTCCCATTCTATTATCTTTCCTTTTGTAGTTATTTACTCACCACTATTTTGGTTCCTTTACCAGTTTTCTCCAATAAATTCCAGCCCTCTCTTGCCTATTATCTGTATCCCTGACCACAGTCACCCCTGTGTCAGCATCATTCCTTTCCACTTTGAATAGTTTTCTGCTTGTGCTATGTTAAAGAGCCTTAACTGTGCTGCTGTATAATACCCCCTCAAATTAGGTAATCCTAGTTAGCTTTGTTCTACTGGTAGAACCAGCTTGTCCCACTTGACCCTTCCCAGATAAAATCCTTCAACTCTTTTTTTTATTGCTATCCACAACTTCTCCTCCAGTTGATACAACCATGCCTGACCTGTGTACAAGACTAGAGGGACTAAAAACATTTTAATGGCTTGTATGCATGCGTGAGCATGTTGATGCAGAATACTGTGAGGTGTCATTGGCTTTAGCACCTCAATACATTCACAGATATTGTTTTGATGAATTACCTTTATTGCCAGGAGTGAAGTTATATGTAGTTCTCTATCAACTTTATGATGGGTGACCCTCCTCGTACCAAAACTGGGGTTTTAGCTTGAGTGCTTGGGATCTCAAAGTAAATTCCAAAATGGTACAGGAATTTTGTCCATGTGGAGTAGGGTGCAGGAATGTTGTCCATGTGGAGAAGGACGCATCTTGTCAACCTGTGAAGCTCTGCAGTGCCCATGGCCCTGAAGTTCTTGGAAAACAGGGCCTCACTTTATCTTGTTAGAGAACTAGTAATTTGTGTGGTGCCTGAACAAACAGTGAGGCACGAGCTCACACCCTGTGTTCAAGGTGATGATGTTTGCTTGGCAATGGGTCATTTTTTGTAGATGTTATAATTTGCCATTGCAGTCCTGTCCTGGAGTTACGGATCCAATGGTCCTCTTTTGAGAGTTGGTCAAGTACTCCAGTGACTGACCATTCTGCCACTGAGGACATTGGAGTTTTCTCCATCTTCTGCCCAGTTATCAGGGTAAGAAGATGGTAAATGGACAGGTTCTGAGTTTATTAGAGCAAGGAGGAGGTAGCAGTAGACAGGTTTTCTCTCTTTCTCTGTCCAGAAGCACAGAAGGTTCCTGTAGAAATTTCTGCCATTCTTACTGCTTTCACACTTCCTCGCCATATTCAGGAAAGAAGACCAAAAAAATCATCTCATCACCATTTGGCGGCAAAGAAGAATATCATTTCTGGTTCCAATATTCTAGGTGATTTTGGAAATCCTTCTGATTGAAGCCAGGATATCTACAGAAGCTGGAGTGACAGCTGCCGCCACCTCATGGCTCGTTGACTAATATAGATCCCCTGATTCTGCTTGATTTGATATCTCAGGTGTCCAGGGTTCTTCAGAAGACCTATGACTTCATATTGAAGCAGTTCTGTTGTCGGTGGAGCTGCAGTTTGAATTAAACTTTCTTGACTTACCAAAGACCACCTGTATGACTTGAGCTATAACTATACATTTCATGATCATAGTGCATCAGCTGTCTCTGTGCACCATAGCCTTGTGGAGAGCGGGGTTGTGGGTCATCATTTGTTGATCAAACAGCTATTTAGAGAGTTCTGTATCTCTGTCCTCATTTTGAAGAACTCACTTTTTTTCCATGGGATCTCACAGGTTATGCCATTTTGAGCCCTCAGGCTCAGTGGTATTAAAGTTTTGTTCTGAGAAATATGTGTCTTCATGGCCATTGTCTGTACTAATTGGATCTCAAAGTTTCAGGCTCTTAATAGGGAGCCATATCTGGTCATTTACTTGGATAGATTGTTCCTTTGTACAGATACTTATGTCACTGTAATGGCGACTTTATTAGTTTCACTGAATTAGCCTGATTATCTCCCGTTTTTCTGTCTAGAAACCACTTGTAAATGGCCCTTCACACCCTGGACTTGGGCCAGCAGCTTAGGTGCTACTTGAACTAAACAGAGGCCATCTGCTGTAGGAAAAGAAGGACTTGCTAGATGCTTTCCAGATTGCTTGTCAGCTGCATTGTCTTTTGCCATCATTCCACTAACCTTTGGATGGAAAGTGCTGCACTCAAAGCTTACTCCTCCAGAAGAATGGTAAACCTTGTTCCACCAAAGATCTGTCTGTTTCCATGTCATGTTACAAGAATTTCTCTTTTGCAAACATGTCTGTCATGGCTATTTTTGTCTTGAATATTCACTTTCATCAAGCATTACTATTTTTATTGCAACTTAGAGAAGTGGACAGCTTTTGAGAGGTCATTACTCTAGAACTGTGCTATCAGAGCTGAATGCTTGTGTGGTCCTTCAGTCCCTTATACCCTAGTGATAACTGCTGGACATTCAACCCAGTCAGGAATCCATAGGTAACGCACCTTGCTTCTAAAAACACACATGTATGACCACCCACCCCTTATTAATTGTTTTACACCATATAAGCTTGATCAGTAACATTTTACTAAGACTTTGTACCCCTTTTGCCCAGTTATCAAGATTTAAATCAACCACACTGTTACTTGCTGCTTTCACTCCCTGCTTCTTCCCATTGTATCACATAGTACCTTAGGAATTTCTTTAAAACTCTTGAGTTTTACCATATATTTGTAAGTGTCACTACTTGAAACAAATGCTTATATTTCTGCCCTCACATTCTCATAGACACACTTTCACTCTACCTTGCATATTTTCATATGTTGTTTAGTTTTGCTTCTTGACATAAGTGATGTAAATATAGCTCTGCCTGTGGGTCAAATAGTTCAGAATCAACCTCCTTATGCCATGTGAACACGTTTGATAACAAATAATTCACACCCATCAGTTCTGCTCTGCTTCCTTGCTATCCACTGCAACCATCCTTGAATCCACACCATGTATGTATGCTGTCCATCCTTTCCTCTGCACATCTGCAGCACGTGTTCCAGCATTGCTGCCTTCCTTCTTAACTTTGCTGGAGCCTTAGTCCATCTCTGCAAGATATGCACTGGATATCCCTCACTGCATCGCTCATTTAATTGTCTGGCAAGCTTACCAGTCATCCCTCAAAATTCTACTGAGCAGTTGTCTTAGTCTCTCCACTAGATGTTTTTCCTAGCTGATGACATATTCTTCTAAATGTAGCTTCTCTTCTACAGCCACTTCTCCCATGGAACATCTTCACTCCTTGTGTTTTCCTTTCCCTTCTTTTCCGCACCTTAATCCAGTACTTTTGCTACATTTTTCACATATATGAATTTCTGCTACTCTCTGCTGTGTAGTCCATATTCTCTTTAAATTTGAGCTCCCGTCTTCTGACTTTCTCTTGGTTCCCTAACCCTATCTTCTCCTACTTTGACTTGCCCACAGCTGTTTAACTGCTTACCATCTTATCTTGATCCACTCACTTCCCCTCAGCACCTTCTTGTCTGATGAAGTCCCGTTCTGCATTCTAGGAGTATGGCTCCCTTCCATTAGCCTCTGCTTCCTCTTCCACTTCATCCAGTCTTCCCACTCACCATCTGCTCCCTCTTCCACTTCATCCAGTCTTCCCACTCACCATCTGCTCCTAATTCTTGACAACATTGTAACATTCAAAGTCAAGTTGATTCATTCCACTTCCAGTCCTCTCCCCCTTGCAACCTGCTACAGCTTATCCTTGGCTTGTTCCCTTTCAGTGTAACACTATCACAAATACCCTGCACTTTCCTTTATATAATGGGTTACCAGTAAGTGTCACACCTGGTATAGAAGTGCTGGTAGTCATCATCCTGATTACATCAGCATGTTCCCTTAGTGAGAAAACTTTCTCCATCTATCTGTTTAGTAGTCCCCATATTTTCTACACTAATTCTTTCTAATTTATTTCTAATATTGCTTTAATTTTCAGTATACGTCTAAACCTGAATATTTGACCCAATCCTCATCTGTAAGCTGCCCAATGCCCTATAGACTAATGCTCTTCCTACCCAAAAAGGCACTATAACTGACTTCTTCAGTGCTTTAGTTCTTCCTTTCCAAATCTCTTGGCAAGCTCTCACTAACATTTCTAAGTATCAACAAACATTTAAAAGTGCTTCACCCTCTACCCAGATACCTTTTCTCTCAGTGCACTAAAAGATCATGACTAAAAGGAACAAATAAAAGGAAGGTCAGCATCTCTGCTTTCTTCTTCTCTACCAAAACTTCCCTCAGTCTCACTTCATTTGTTTGTGTCTTTCGGCTTTTCCCGGTTAGGGGTCGCCACAGCGGAACTCCGGTCCGCTAATGATTGGCAGTTAACCTCTGCAATTTATCTGAGTTCTCCATGCAGGGTTAATGCTGGTAAAAGAATCAACTGGGTTTCTCCCTCCTGCATCCTCTTTATATAACTGTAATCCACCATATCAGATTCAGAAGGCATCACCCCATCACTGTGTCCTCTTTTCTACCAGCCTACTCCAGTGACTCATTTAAAATCTGACCTCATCATAAAAATGACCTGTCCTTTCTCTGTAACATTACTTCTAATGTGGTTACTAACACCTGTGGAAAAAAAAAATGTTCAACATTGATTAGGGAAATTGACCTATAATTTGCTGAATCATCTAACCTCTCTTGCCTGTTTGACTGCAGAATAACAGCTGCTTTTCCTCAAGGGCTGAAAGCCTCCCCCACTTCCACCTCCAGCTTCTGCACAGTTGACCTTCTCCTCCCCATCCTTTTGTGGTATCTATTGTAATACCATCTCACTTTCTCAGTTATGAAATTGTTGTTCTCTCTTCCTACTCAGTGTGGCTCTCAAACTAAAATTCCTCCTTAGATCAGTTTACTCTCTAATAGCCAGCTCTGCTGATATGTTCATAGGATGGTACTATTCTATCGGCCCTAGGGCCTATACAAGCCTAGCCATAACAATTCCCTGGCTATTTCTTCCCACAATATTTACTTCCCTGGACCCCTGTCTAGCAGGGCGACTGACATGATCACCGGGGTAAATTTCCTATCTCCTATCCAGCCAAGGTTCCTTTTGAAGAGGGCCAAGGAGGCGCTCTGCTTGACATGTATGAGCAGTCTATTCCAGAGTATGGGGAGTCTCTGGGTCAGGAACATATCCCTCCAGCATGTTTTGTTCATTGTGGTGATAAGGTGTAGGTCCCTGGAGCATGTGGCTCTGATGGATTGGGATTTCTTTAAGTGTAGCATGTCCAACAACTCTGGGTTTGACATGGCCTTGTATGTTAAGCAGAGATCTCTTCTGAGTAGACGATATGCGACAGAGTATAGCAGGAGTTTTTTTAGTTGGTCAGCATAGGGCATCTGCTTTAGGCATGTGATTCTTTTAGTGAGGTGTTTCTGCTGCCTTTCCAGCTGTTGCAGATGTCTTGTGACGTACATACCAAATGGGGCGTTGTACTCTATGATGGGCCTAAAGAGGGATTAGTACAGTGGGACAATGACCTCCTTTTTTCTGGATGAAAAACCCTTAGTGATGAGGTGTGCTACATAAAAGGATTTCCTGACTGTTGTGGCGATGTGGTTATCGAAGATGAGACCGCTGTCCACCTGTGTTCCTAAATCTCTTATCACACTTTCGGTGTTTAGTGTACTGACACCTATGTGGTAATTCATGGGTACATCATTTTTCCCAAGGGGAATAACTATACACTTCTTGGCATTGAGCTTGAGCCCATGGCTCTGGCACCAAGCATCTGTTTCTGTAAGGCCCTTTTGTAGAATATCCACATCATTTGGGGATTCAGTAATAGCTTAAAGTTTGCAGTCATCTGCGAACTTTGTTAGCTTTAGTCCCTTAGTGTTGGCCTGTACTTCAGAGAAGTAGATGCCAAACAAGAGCGGTCCCAGGACTGAACCCTGAGGTACTCCACTTGTCACTTGTCTGGAGCTGGAGTTTTGGAGTCAGCTACTTTTAGTGTGTGTGTTCGGTCAGTAAGCCATTTGGCAACCCATCGAGTGATGTAGGGATTTATGCCCAGCTTAGTAAGTTTATCTATGATTCCAGAGTGAGGGATGGTGTTGAAGGACTTGGCGAGGTCCAGATAGGCTGTGTGGACCGCTTTACCCTCATCCACGGCTGTGGAGACTGATTCGAAGAAGTCAATCAAGTTCAGAAGACACGATCGGCCCTTCACGAACCCAAACTGGGTGGGGTCCAGTGTTTGAAGGTTGCCAATGTTCCATGATAATACGTTCCATGGCCTTGCAGATCAGGCTCATCAGACTGATGGGATGGTAGTTCCCAGAATCCAAGGTGGATCCCCCCTTGTGGAGTGGGATAACTGTAGCTGCGCGCCACTCAGTGGGCATGAAGCCTGAGTTGAGGCTATGATTAAACATGGCACTTAGGTGAGATGCCAGTTCATTTTGTAGTTCATGCAGTACACAGCCCGGGATGTTGTCTGGTCCCATGGATGCTGTATTCTTAGCTTTGGAGAGTGAGTTTTTTTTATCTTTTTGGTGGTGATTACCGGAATTTGGCAATCTTTCAGTATTGAGATGGGCCATTTAGGGGGTGAGAGGGGGGTGAAGTTGGCACTGAATCAGTCTGCCAGGATATTGGCAATGTCCTTGGGATCCGTATATTTAATGCCATTCTGTTGTAGCTCAGAGCAGATCTGAGCATTGCCATTTAGATTCTTGACATAGCTGTAGAATGCCTTGTGGTTGTCTTTGGAATCTTTGGCAATTTTATTTTCGTAACTAGCTTTGGAGGATTTTATGAGGGATCTCAGCTTCTTACTGAGGCTGGTAAGAGAGTTTTTTGCATCTTGGGATTTTCCTCTTTTCTGCAACAGTTTCTTCCTTCTGTTGTATAGTTTGTTTATGACAGGGGACCACCAGATTGGCTTCTTTTTTTTTTTTTTTGAGGAGAGCGTCTTTGTTCTGTTTGGAATGGCACGATTCATGTACAAGTGGATGTGCTCATACAGTGCTTTAGTGTAGGATTCGGTAGTCGAACTTTCAGTTCCCGCCTGCTTGGGTGTCATGACGTTTGTCACTTCTGACTTGAGTAGCATGAAGTTGGCCTCGGAGAAGTTCTTTATGGATGTTTCCTTACTTGGGGGTGGGGGAGGGATGTGGATGTCAAAGGTGATTAGCTTATGGTCAGACCTAACCAACAAGGGGGTGACCACTGGTGTGGAGCATCGATTTCCCATGTTGGTAATGACCAGGTCCAGGATAGTTGAGCCCCTGGTGGGACTATGGATTAATTGATCCAGGGCATTGGAATTTATGAATTCCAAGAACTGTTGGGCAAAGGTGTTGGTACACAAGTAGTTTTCCCGGTTAATGGCAGGGTAGTTGAAATCATCCAGTATTAGGGTGTTTGGTTGTATCTTAATATTTTCCAGTATGTTTAGAAAGGTGTAGTGAGAATCTTGAGGCATGATGGGGGATCTGTAGCAAGCTACAATTTGGATTGCAGTCTTACCTAGTGTTAGTTGCACCTGGAGAATTTCGGATGCATTGTGTTGGGCAACTAGCCTGGAGGTGTGAATATCCTTGGTGAATGTGGACACTCCTCCACCTTTTGTGTTTCGGTCCTGGTTTGTGGTAAGAGTTGTAGCCTGGTATTGCAGGAGTGCTCTCTGGAGCCTTGAACCAGGTCTCAGTTACTGCACAGATATCGACGTTCACCATTTTTAGGAGTGCCTCGAGAGAGTGCATTTTGAGGTTTAGACTTCTAACACTGAGTAGCATTACCTTCAGATTTTGCATACTTGTACCTGTTACAGTGGTGGTTTTGTCCTTTGAGCCTTGCCTAAAAAAGGCACTATAGGGGTGGCAAGAACCTTAACCAGTAACCTGAATCGCAGGGACGACAGGTGCAGACCATCTCTGGCAAAGCATTGTGGTTTGTCGATCATGTCATCCCAAGCAGACAGATACTGGATCCCCTTTGAATGACACCAGAAGCTTAGGTAATTGTTGAAGTCAATCATTTTGTAGTTATACTGTGGTATCATTCAGGGTGAAGGCAGGATGCTACTCAGGGCTAGGATCATACATGCCTGAGCTCCATGATCCAAGAGCTCTTCCATGTCTCTTTTCATGTAGTCCAGGGAGGTGCGTCTCAAGTCATTCACTCCAACATAGACAATGACAGAGTCATATTTGTACTTGTTGTGGAGTGACTTGAGTCCGTGTGTTATGTGGCGGATGTTCTTTGTGTTTCACTGTTGCAGTCATTACATTTGGGTAATCTGCTGGCAGGTTGCCCTCAGTCGGCCTGAATAACAAAGTCTTGGGTCCTGCGTCGGGTGCTGTCTCCTCTTTCATGACGTCAGGTCATCAGGGGTATAAAACATGCAGCCGACGTCATTTTAATCAGTCTTTCTTGCCGTGCAGTGCCCGAAGCAGTTCGCAAGTGCCGGTGTGCCGACTCCTAAAATTTTCGTTTTCGAGTTTCAGAACCGAAGTCTACAAACTAAAGCTAAGTACCCCGTTGAGGAAACTTTTTCTTGCTCCTTACCGATGTCAGTAAAAGTTAATAATTGCATTACTTGTGGGAAGCAAATACCTCATAAGGATTTTCATTTGTACTGTATTCCTTGCCTAGGCCCTGATTACAACATGCCTTGCTGTCAGTTTTGTGCTAAATTTAACCAACGCACTATTAAGCGTCAGTATATTTTTGCTTCTAAATATTTTGGTTCAAGATTTAACTACCATGAAATGTCATCGGTTAGCAATCCGATTACTGGAGTTCACAAAAAACGCAAGAAAAAAGACAGAGACAGACAGTCGAGGACGAAAACCGACGACGAAGCTTCTCCTAAGCCAGTCGCCGGTTTGCAGGTACTCAGTGAGGCACTTTCGTAGCCCCTGATACCTGCTACTTTTGAGTCGCAGGCCTCTACCGAGACACATTCGGAGTCCGGTATGCCGCGAGATTCACAAAGTATTGAATCCGTGGATGTCTCTCCCTTGGATGGGTCCAGAGCCACTGAGCAGGCACCGGCGTTTTCAGGCCTCAACATTTTTATATTAAACCGACGCCATCAACAAAAACAAGGTAAAAAACTACTTCTATATCTAAAAAACTGATGCATGAGCCACGTGCCCAGGCCCCTATGCCTAAAAAACAAATGATCAAAATGGCTGAGAATTTAATTACCTGAAGAAGTCATACTAATTGATGAAAGCGCTTAACCTGTTTGTTTTATCATTTTTTAACATTAAATAAGGATTGAGGACTCGCAACGCTGTGCTCTTTTATTTTTCTTAATTTAATTACCTTGACTAAGAGGCCTAGGCAAGGCACTGATTATGAATCTTCAGATTAGGTTTCCATTTCTTCTGATCAGGAATTTTCTATTCCACCTTATGAGGATTCTGATGCAGAGGAATCCATCCCATCTGCATCTCCTCCTGCGGATTACTCTTTTAGAGAGACTTTGCATACTTTAAGGGAACATTTTCACTGGGAGAGTCAGGACTTCTCTGAATCAAAAAAGAGGCTTAGGGATTTCCTTCTTATTCCTCAGCATAGGCCTTTGGCAGTACCTCCTGTATTAGACATTGTTGATGATGTGTTCTCGGAATCAAGCATGGCTCATGATTCCCTGCCTCCGGCTCCTAGTAAGCCAGACAGATATTACAGGGTTCCTGACTCCCACAAATTTCTTTTCAAAAATCCTGCTGCTGATCCTGAAACTATTTCTCAGGGTCCCAAGGGTGGTAAGGCTTCTACAGCCAAATATCCTACCCCTTTTGATAGAGATTCCAGGGCGCTGAATAGATGGGGTAAGAAGGTTTATACGTCTGCAACCTTGGCAATCAGGACTTTAAACTGTCAGTTTCATATGCTTAACTATCAACAGCATGTTATGGGCTTACTGAAACAGAAAATTATGTTGATTTCTGATTGTGTGGAAAATAGAGTTACAGGATTTATTGCATTCAGCAGAACAGGTTGGAAAGCATACTTTGCAATGTGGTTTTGATTCCTTGCAGGGCCGCCATAACTGGATCTGTGATAAGAAGGCATGCCTGGCTCAAGGAGCAAAATCTGCCTGATCATGTTAAAGCTAAATTGTTGGATGCCCCCTTACAGCATGATAGTCTGTTTGGTAATAAGGCAGAAGAGGTTTTAAAGAAAATGGAAGACAAAGCTAAATCTATGCAAACTGTAAAGATTTCTTGCAAGTGCAGCCATCCATGTTCAGTAGGCACTGGCCTACTAAGAATTGGTCCTTACTGTGTCCAACAGAGCCACTCAGGGCAAACCCAGGTGCTCCAAAGGCTCCAGATATCAATCACAGGGATCTTACAGGTAAAAGCAATGGGGTGCCTCCACCTCCAAATCTGGAGGTAACAAAGCACAACCCTACAGTAAGCAGTCTCAATGACTTTCCTCTACCATTTTCAAGCACTTATCTTTTGGCAGCCCCCTTGGGGGGAAAACTAGCACTTCATGCTCAAAATTGGCAGTTAATAACCCAGGACAAGTGGGTATTAAACATAGTATCCCAGGGGTACAGATTTTATTTCTACACTTTGCCAATTCCAAACGGATGGCCAGATCTGCCACAAAACCAGTGGGCAGAGGCCCAGAAACAAGTCGTGTCCCTCATGGATATGGGGGCTATTCAACCGGTACCAGAAAAGGAAAAAGGATAAAGTTTTTATTCAAGACTTTTCCTAGTACCCAGAAAAGACAAATTATGGTGTCCAATACTGGACTTATCGATTCTGAACATGTTCCTGGACATTCCAAAATTCAAAATGCTGACCTTACAACATCTACTGCCTATGCTAGGCAAGAATGCCTGGTTGGTAACTCTAGACTTAAGAGGCATACCTGCATATCCCAATAAGGGAATCTTGCAGAAGTTACCTCCACTTCAAAGCAGGTTTTTTGCATTACCGATTCTCTGCACTGCCCTTTGGCTTATCTACTGCGCCCAGGATCTTTACAAAGTGCCTGGCACCAGTAATTGCATTCTGCAGACAAAGAAACATTCAAATTTATCCTTATCTGGATGATTGTCTCATTCAGGCAGAGGACAAGGGCACTCTTCTTCAACATCTGGCATTTGTAAAAAGGCTTCTAGCATGCCTAGGGTACACCATAAACGAAAAGAAATCACAAATGGTCCCCTCTCAAATAATTACATTCCTGGGTGCAAGATTGAATACAACTGCCCAGATGGCTTACCTCACACCAGACAAACAAATGCAGTTGCCAACATACTTCAAACAAATGGCAACAAAAACCCAGTTATCTGCAAGACAAATTGTGCAGGCTTTGGGGTTCTTGGCATCCTGCATTCTACTAATTCCATATGCGAGACTGCATATGAGGAAACTTCAGTGGTACCTAAAAAGCTTATGGAGTCAACATTGTCACAGCCTGGAGACCATGAATGTTCATCGTGTTACACTGCTGCAGTCATTACACTTGGGTTATCCTGCCGTCAGGCGGTTCCCCAGCCGGCCTGAGTTCCAAAGTCTTGGTCCGGCGTCGGTTCCTGTCGCCTCCTCCGTGATGTCAGTGCGAGAGGGGTATATAAGATGCAGCCGACGCCATTTTCTTCAGTCTTTCTTGCCACGCAGTGCCCGAAGCAGAAGCAGTTCACAAGTGCCAGTCGGCCGACTCCTCAGATTTTCATTCCGAATCCAGAACCGAAGTCCTCTACAAAGCTAAGTACCACATTGAGGAAACTTTTTCTTGCCTCAGACCGATGTCAGTAAAAGTTAATAACTGTATTTCTTGTGGGAAGCAAATACCTCATAAGGATTTCCACTCCTGTTGTATTCCATGCCTAGGCCCAGACCACGACGTCACTGGTTGTCGGTTTTGTGCTAGGTTTAACAAGTGCACTATTAAACGTCGGTTTGATTTCGCCCGACATTATTTTGGCAGAAAATTCAATTACACCATGCCATCGGAGCTTCCGACCGGATTACATAAAAAGCGCAAAGACAAGGACAGGCATCCGAGGCCCAAAACTGACGCCGAGGCCTCTTCTAGGCCGGTCGTCGGTTCTCCGGTTTTCAGCGAGGCGCCTACGCAGCCCCTGACGACTGCATCCACAGAACCACAGACCTCCTACGACTCCCACGTGGAGCTGGCTGGGCCTTCGGCCGTTCTATGTTTTCAACCTACCAAAACTAACCCTTCTGAGGGAACCGAAGTAGCTGAGCAATCTGCAGCTTCAGAGGGTGTCTTCAGACCTACCCAGTTAACCATTAAACTCTCTGCTAAGTCTAAGGCCCCTTTAAAAACAAAGAAACAGATACAGTATTCTGCAGGACAGGTTTCCATGCCTAAGAAACAAATGCTCAAAATGGCCGAAGACCTCATCACCCTGATCAGAGGGTCCCATCCACCTCCTGATAAAAGGCCCAAACAGGATGCAGATTATGAATCTTCCGACCAGGTGTCCATTTCTTCAGATTCATCCTCAGACCTAGGATATTCCTTACCCCCTTATGAGGATTCGGATGCTGAGGAATCATTTCCATCAGCCTCTCTGTCTGAGGACTACTCCTTTGGGGAGACCTTACATACCATGAGGGAGCATTTCCATTGGGAAGGCCAGGATTACTCAGAATCCAAGAAAAGGCTCAGAGACTTCCTTTTATTGCCTCAACACAGACCCCTTGCTATTCCGCCAGTGTTAGATATTGTGGATGATGTGTACACTGAATCCAGCTTAAACCCTGACTCCCTACCTCCAGCCCCAGTTAAACCTGATAGATATTACAGAGTCCCTGACTCTCACAAATTTCTGTATAAAAGCCATGTTGCTGACCCTGAAACTATTTCTCAGGGACCCAAAGGGATTAAGGCCTCATCAGCAAAAAACCCTCTTCCCTCTGACAGAGATTCCAGAGCATTAGACAGATGGGGAAAGAAAGTATATATGTCTGCAATCTTAGCAATGAGAGCCTTAAATTGCCAGTTTCACATGCTAAAATATCAGCAATGTTTATTGTTTCAGTTGAAACAAAAGATGCTTCCAGATTCAGATCCTCCTAATTTTAAAGAAATGCAGGATTTATTGCATGCAGCTGAACAAGTGGGAAAACATACTTTGCAATGTGGGTTTGATTCCTTAGAGGCCTCCTGTAGAGCAGCAGTTACAGGCTCTGTCATTAGAAGGCATGCTTGGTTAAAAGAACATAAGTTACCAGATCATGTTAAGGCAAAATTATTGGATGCACCTTTGCAGCGGGATGTGTTGTTTGTAGTTAAGGCAGAGGAGGTATTAAAGAAGATGGAGGATAAGGGAAAATCCATGCAAATGGTGAAAGATTTCTTAAAGGTTCAGCTTCCTTTTTTTAGCAGAAATTGGCCAGCAAAGAATTGGTCCTTTCCAGTCACAGACAGACCTCAAAGAGGCAGATACAGACGTCCAAGAGGTAGAGGTCAAGCACAAGGTCCTTACAGGCCTCGACAATGGGGTACACCAGGCCAGATAGAAGGGGAAGACAGGCCACAACCTTATAAAAAGCAGCCTCAATGACTTCCCACTACAGCTGCCAAACCGTTCTCCCTCGACAATGGGGTACACCAGGCCAGATAGAAGGGGAAGACAGGCCACAACCTTATAAAAAGCAGCCTCAATGACTTCCCACTACAGCTGCCAAACCGTTCTCTCTTGGCAGCCCCCTTAGGAGGAAAACTGGCACTTTTCTATCACAGTTGGCATTGCATCACCAAAGACAAATGGGTTCTCAACATTGTATCTCAAGGTTACAGGTTTCAATTTCACACTTTGCCAAGGTTAAAAGGAATGCCAAATCTACCACCAAATCAATGGGAGAGGCCCAAAAACAAATGACAGCACTCATGGACATGAGAGCTATTCAAAAGGTGCCACCACAGGAGCAAGGACAAGGATTTTATTCAAGACTCTTTCTGGTTCCCAGAAAGGACAAAGCCTGGAGACCCATTCTGGATCTTTCTTCTCTAAACACTTACCTGGATGTTCCGAAATTCAAAATGTTGACACTACAGCAGCTTCTTCCCATGCTGGGCAAGAAAGCTTGGCTCGTGACTTTGGACCTCAAGGTGGCATACCTGCATGTCCCTATCAGACAAAACTGCAGAAGGTACCTCAGATTTCTAGCTGGTTCAATGCACTTTCAATTCTCTGCACTGCCCTTTGGCTTATCCACTGCACCCATGGTCTTCACAAAGTGCCTGGCACCAGTAATTGCATTTTGCAGGCAAAAAGGAATTAAAATGTATCCATACCTGGATGACTGCCTGATTCAAGCAGAGAGCAAGGACATTCTTCTAAAGAATCTGGCATTCGTAAAAAAGTTATTACGTTGCCTGGGGTACACAGTAAACGAAAATAAATCAAAACTAGTGCCCTCACAACAGATAATATTCCTGGGTGCCAGCTTGAACACAACGGCCCAGATGGCTTTTATCTCACACCAGACAAGCACGGACAACTGACTCAATACTTTCAATTGATGGCAACAAAGACCCAACTCCCTGCAAGAAGAATTCTGCAGGCCTTGGACTACATGGCATCTTGCATACTACTAATTCCATATGCCAGACTGCATATGAGGAAACTACAATGGTACCTAAAGAATGTATGGTCTCAAGCACTGTCAAAGTTTGGAAACAGTTATACCACTAATTCCTTGCCTTCAACAGGAGTTTCGATGGTGGGCTCAAGCTTGTCACCTCAACAAGGGACAGCCTTTTACTCAACCCACAGCCAGGCAAACACTGACAACAGATGCATCGGATTACGCCTGGGGAGCACACATGGCAGGAAAATGTATTCAGGGCGAGTGGCCCACAGAGCAAAGGCATCTTCACATCAATCAAAAAGAGATGCTAGCTGTACAAAATGCACTTCCAGCTTTCAAGGACCTGCTGCATCCAGGACAACTACTACTAAAGACAGACAGCACCACAGTTATGTGGTACATAAACAAGCAAGGGGGCACGCACTCCTACCCCCTCTGCAGACAAGCCATGATCTTGTGGAACACAGCTCTAGACTACCAAATTCATCTGCAAGCACAATTCCTGCCAGGAGAGAAAAACACACTGGCAGACGACCTAAGCAGAAACATCATGGATCCCCACGAATGGAAATTGAATCCACAAGTATTCAGAATGATAACACAAAAATGGTGGAGCCCGGACATAGATCTGTTTGCATCCCCAATGAACTGCCAGCTACAGAAGTTCTGCACAAGGATTTATTATCCACAAGCATGGAAAGTGGATGCCCTCTCATTCAGCTGGAAAAACCTGCAAGTATACGCTTTCCCTCCCCTTCCAAAGGTACTCATAAAAGCCAGGCAAGAAGAGCCAAAGATGATCCTGATTGCACCAGACTGGCCACGCCAGCACTGGTACCCAATCTTAAAGAACTTAGCACAAGAACCACCCTGGATTTTGCCTCAAATCCCACATTTGCTGACACAGCAAAACAATCAGATACTTCACAGCCAGCTAAAGACATTAAACCTAGCTGCATGGAAAATTCCTTAGTCAAGCAAGCAATGCCTCTCTCCAAGGCTGTTATGGATGTCATTCTGGAGGCCAGAAGGCCTAGCACCAGGAAAGCCTACTCGGATAAATGGAAGAGATTCTGTGCCTGGAACCAGGCACACAGCCTTGACCCTCTTGTCCCAAACATTCCTCAGATACTTCAATATTTAACTGAGATGCTGGACAAGGGCCTCTCCTTCTCATCAATCAAGATCCACGCCTCAGCCATTTCTGCTCATTACAACACAGATCCACCAATTTTTTCTAATCCTTTGCTCAAACAGTACCTCAGAGGGGCTAAAAACATAAGACCGCCCCGTAGAGCACCTACACCAACTTGGGACCTCAACTTTGTTTTGGAAAAATTAAGTTTACCTCCTTTTGAGCCAGCTAACACAGCAGAATTAAAATACATCTCTTGGAAAACTGCTCTGCTACTGGCAATAACATCATCACGAAGAGTTTCAGAATTACAGGCACTAATGGCAGTGGAACCTTTCCTCATTTTCCACCAGGACAGGGTGTCTTTAAGAACTAACCCTACTTTTATGCCAAAGGTGGTATCAAGTGTGGCTCTAAACCAAACTTTTCATTTGCCAACTTTCTATCCAAAACCACAGAACAAAGGGGTGAGACTACTACATTCTTTGGACATTCACAGGCAGTTACACTTCTACTTGGATAAAACCAAAACTTTCAGAAAATCCTTGGTAGCATATGCTGCAGGAGCACAGGGAAAAGCCATTTCAAAACAGACTATCTCAAAATGGTAGGACATTGTATACATTTCTGCTATACTCACCATGGGAAACCTTTACCTAGCAGCATTAAATCTCACTCCACCAGGGCAACAGCCACTTCAACTGCCTACCTCAGAGGAGTACCTACCAAGGATATTTTGGAAGCAGCAACATGTAGTTCTGTGCATACCTTCACCAAGCATTACCATTTGCCTTTATACTCCCAAATCCAGAGCTGGCTTCGCCACTGCTGTGCTGCAGGGCCTTATAGCCACTCCTAATGCCTTATAGAACCAGCCTCCCTACCTCAGCTTTGGGATTCCACCCAAGTGTAATGACTGCAGCAGTGTAACACGATGAACATAGTACAGTTTTGTACCTACCATAAATGTAGATGTTCGAGTGTAAACATTGCTGCAGTCCAGGTTAACCTCCCTCCTTCCCCTCTTACTTGCTGGTACGTACCTATGCCTTCTACCCTTTACTACCTATGGGGAGTATTTGCTGGTAACTGAAAGTTGTTGTTTGCTTTTCTTATGTATGTTTTATTAGCAATTTCAATTGCCTACCTATTTGGGGACACCTGACATCTGGGGCAAGAAAAACTGAAGAAAATGGTGTCGGATGCATCTTATATACCCCTGTCACACTGACGTCAGGGAGGAGGCGACAGCAACCGACGCCGGACCAAGACTTTGGAACTCAGGCCGGCTGGGGAACCGCCTGACGGCAGGATAACCCAAGTGTAATGACTGCAGCAGTGTTTACACTCGAACATCTACATTTATGGTAGGTACAAAACTGTACTTTCCTCTCATTCCCTGCCTACAACAGGAGTTTCTTTGGTGGGCGGAGACATGTCACCAAAACAAGGGACTGTCATTCACTCTACCCCCTGCCACCCAAACCCTAGCTACAGACGCATCAGACTATGCTTGGAGGGCCCACCTAGCAGGGAGATGCATTCAGGGAGAATGGAGCCCAAACCAAATGCATCTACATATCAACCAGAAAGAAATGCTAGCTGTTCAGAATGCTCTGACAGCCTTCAAGGACTTACTTCATCCAGGACAACTACTGACAGACGGACAACACCACGGTTATGTGGTACATAAGCAGGGGGGTACCCATTCTTACCCCCTTTGCAGACTAGCCATGGCTTTGTGGAACACAGCCTTGACTTACCAAATACATCTTCAAGCTCAGTTCCTGTCAGGAAAGCAAAATACTCTGGCAGACGACCTAATCGGAAATCTTATGGACCCGCACGAATGGAAACTGGATCCACAAATCTTCAGCATGTTAACACAGAAATGGGGAAGCCCAGACATAGATCTATTTGCCTCTCCCCAAAACTATCAGTTGGATAAATTCTGCACAAGAGCTCATCACAAAAAAGCATGGAAAGTGGATGCTCTGTCCTTCAGGTGGAAAAACCTATCAGTCTATGCCTCCCCCCCTCTGCCTCTACTCTCCAAGGTCTTACTAAAAGTCAGACAGGAAAAAACAAAAATTATTCTAATTGCTCTGGACTGGCCTCGCCAACACTGGTAGTCAGGAAAAACCAAAAATTATTCTAATTGCTCCTGACTGGTCTCGCCAACACTGGTACCCGCTTCTAAGGAATATGTCACACCTTCCTCCGTGGTACTTGCCTCAAACACCTCATCTATTGTCTCAACAGAACTATCAAATTCTGCACACTCGGCTCCAAACTCTGAATCTTGCAACATGGCTAATCAACTAATTATTCAAACCACATCTCTCAGTAAACCTGTGATGGATGTAATTTTGGAAGCCAGAAGGCCTAGTACTAGAAAATCTTATGCTGATAAATGGAAGAGATTCTGTGCTTGGAACCAAGCACAAGGAATAAACACAGCAAAGCCCAATATTTCTCAGATTTTACAATACTTAACTGAGATGCTTGACAAGGGCCTGTCTTTTTCATCAATAAAAATCCATGCTTCTGCCATCTTGGCTCATTACAACACAGAGCCCTCCTCTCTTTTCTCATCCACTGCTAAAACAGTATCTCAGAGGGGCCAAAAATTTAAGGCCTCCCAGGAGAGCACCAACTCCTGCATGGGACCTCAATTTTGTGCTGGAAAAACTCACCCTACCTCCTTTTGAACCAGCAGCTACTGCGGATATAAAATTTCTTTCTTGGAAGACAGCTTTTCTTTTGGCAGTCACTTCAGCTAGAAGGGTTTCAGAACTACAGGCTCTCATGGCAGTGGAGCCTTTCATTATCTTTTACCCGGAGAGGATGGCCCTCAGAACTAATCCTTCTTTTATGCCTAAGGTGGTATCCAGTGTGGCTCTTAACCAGACCATTCACCTGCCAACTTTTTTCCCAAATCCGCAGAACAATGGGGAGCGGATTCTGCATTCATTGGATGTACACAGACAACTAAGATTCTACTTAAACAGGACAGAATCTCTAAGTCTGAGCAACTACTGGTAGCATTTGCTGCAGTATCAGAGGGGAAGGCTATATCAAAGCAGACTATTTCTAAGTGGATAAGCCATTGCATTCGTTTCTGCTACTTGCACCATGGTAAACCTGTGCCCAAAGGGATCAGATCCCACTCCACCAGGGCTGCCTCTACTTCAGCAGCTTTTCTCAGAGGGGTCCCTACCAGAGACATTCTAGAAGCTGCTACTTGGAGCTCAGTTCATGCATTCACAAAGCATTATCATTTACCTCTCTTCTCTAAATCCAGGGCAGGCTTTGCCACTGCAGTCCTGCAGGACCTTATAGCTGCTCCTAATGCTGTTTAGTTCCATCCTCCCATCCATAGCTTTGGGATTCTACCCAAATGTAATGACTGCAACAGTGAAACATGAAGAACATAGTACAGTTGTGTACACTTACCATAAATGTAGATGTTCGAGTGTATTCACTGTTGCAGTCTGGGTTAACCACCCGCCAGCCCCCTTTGTATACCTTTTCTTTCCTATACTCAAAAGCCTTTGTGGTGTATTTGCTTTTAGTTGAAGGTAAATGTTATGTTTCTAAGGTGCATTTATATATTTACAGTTTACATATATATTTTTGCTCCCCATTTGGGGGGGCACCTGACATCTGGGGCAAGAAAAACTGATTAAAATGGCGTCGGCTGCATGTTTTATACCCCTGATGACCTGACGTCATGGAAGAGGAGACAGCACCTGACGCAGGACCCAAGACTTTGTTATTCAGGCTGACTGAGGGCAACCTGCCAGCAGATTACCCAAATGTAATGACTGCAACAGTGAATATACTCGAACATCTATATTTATGGTAAGTGTACACAACTGTACTATCCTGGCACCTGACAGAGGCAGCTGACTGTAATTTTCTCCTTGTTCAGCCTGCTGAGTGGGACATCAGTGTGCCTGATGAGTCACCTGTGACTAAAGTGTTGGGTACGTTGTCTTGCCTTAGGGGCTGTTGTTGGGTGGAGCACTGGTGTTGTGAGCTATGTGATACTTTGGTTGTGATTGGTGTCTGTTTGTGTTTCAGCTTCGGAGGTCCTTGTTGCTTGGGCAGGTTAATTTTAAGGGCCTCCACATATGTGGATTTAGTGTTGCTATGTGTGGGTGTTGGTGGTGAGGGTTTTGAAGGACTATTTGTTGCTTGAAGTGTAGTGCGGGTGTTAACCTTCTCCTTTTAATTGTCTAGCACAATCTTGGCTGGAGAGAGCTTTGCTTCCAGTTTGGCTATGTAAGTGCATCTTTCACCCGGACATATGACTCTGGTGACCCGAGATCAATTTGTTGCTCAGTTGACTGTTGATGCTGGCAGGTGAGAATGAACGTGTCTATCTTTGGATGAAATAAGTAAGCAGCTTGCCACAGAATGCATCAGAATCCGGGTTAGGATACAAACTACATGTTCTCATTTGCGGGGATGCTGGTGAGGACACCAGCAACTCCCTTGATTGCTTGAATGGCAGCACCCCACACACATACTACCCAAACAGCTATCACCTTTGTGGTTATGCAGGACTTTTCACCACTTAGAAATTAATAGGCTCAATTCCAGTTGCTAGAGGATTGATGGACAGCAGATATGGGGGGCAAAAAGCACCCTTGGCAAAATATCATGCTCTACCAAATGTGCTCCAATAATCTCAGTTGTCTCCCCTCCAGACATCTCCTTTCCTCCACATATGGTTCTGTCACTTTTTCTGTTTGTAATCCTGTTACTTTCCACTTCCCTTAAGCTTCCTAGCCAGTAGCTTATATCTGCCTTATCCTTCCCCATGCCACCTGTCTCCTAATTCACTCCTATGCTCCCTTGCCCTCCTCTGAACCTAGTTTTCCTCTTAAATTATTTTATTTTCATCTGTTGTTTCTTTCCCAAACCAGAGGGCAAGACGTACCTGCTTGTGTCTTCCTGAATTTACCCTCCCGCTATCAAATTTGACAGGCCATTTCTTTTCTCTGCACACTGTTTTCACATGCTCACCTCTCCATGCTGTTTTTGAGTGCTTTCTACCTTGTGTGACATTTAACCCCTGACATGCAGTTTTCATTTATCATCTCAGCTTCCATGTATTCAGTGCAGCTTTCTTGGGGCTGAGCACCCTCCACAATCGCAGGCATTTCTTCTGTACAGATCATCCTTCTCAAAATCCCAGTCAAATAGTGGCCAAGCCATGTCATGATCCATCCCCAGTCGGACACTGCCCAAACCATGTCTTGATCCATCCGCAGTTAGACACTGTCCAAGCCATGTCATGATCCATCCCCAGTCAGACACTGGCTAAGCCATGTCATGATCCATCCCCAATCGGACACAGCCCAAACCATGTCTTGATCCATCCCCAGTCAGCCACTGCCCAAGTCATGTCACGATCCATTTCACTTCTTTACTCTCCCTTTACCTTTTTAACATCCCCAGTATGTATTCCCAGTATCCACACAGTCTGTCAGTAGCCTATTTAATCTGTTGGCCTGTACCTTGTCACATGTAGAAATGTTGAAACTTATTTCATTCCCTTTTGGCTCAAGTCACCAGGCCACACACTTTTGTATTACTGCTCACTGCCACCTATGATGTATCATAGAACTCTATTTCCCAAAGAACCTGTTTACCTCCCTTAATATCTCTTCATTTTCCTTAGTCAACCCCTAAACTGATCCCATCTTAAGGCTATCAGAATTGTCGTCAGTCTAACCAGGACCCACCATTCTACCTCATCCCACCAGGCCATTCAGCTATGGGTAATAGAAAGGTTAATCTTTTTCCTTCTTGAAATTTTTGATGCCTGCACATGTTTAAATCCTTTTCTGCACAGCTTTTTCTTGTTCTTCTACTTTGTCAGCAAACCATCATTCTACCATTTTAGTCACTGTCTTTTCTTTCATGCAGTTTCCCCTAAAGATTGTCTCCTGGGATCCTATGTGTATGCACCTGCCTTTCCAGTCTAGCCAGGATTCTTTCTCTCTGTTTTAATGGGGATATCCATCCCTCTCACACATTTGTTGTTGCTGCCACTACCTCTCATGATCACTGTCAGACTTCCAACTTTTCTTTAACCCACAGCTACTCTGAATTGCTAGATGACGTACATCACTACTGCCCCTGCCTGTCTGCAGAATGCGTAAGTTCACCTCCCTTTGCACAACTCGTTAGTCTACTAGTCTGCTGAGTCCTAGCCTTAATCTTATCTCCTTTCAGTTTCCCTCCTTCCTGTCACATATGCTGCCCCTGAGTCTTTGGCCTACATCTTTCACCCAGTATCTTATGCAATCTCCAGATCATCCTCCCCTGTACTTAACTGTTCTTCTAAGGCTAAATCTAGCTTTGTCTTGTGTCATGACTTAACTTCCATCCCCTGCTGTAAGCTTGCCTGTTAGCATTTCCCTTTGGGCCTCATTGCTTTCTTTCTGACCCATGATCAACAACCCCTTGCCATTGCCCACCCACTGCCCTTCCTGTCAACCTGCAAAAGAAGCATGTTAGTTACAAATGCATTAGCACTTAGTGTCATCCTTCCGTAGCACTTACAGCTAATATATTATATATGGGTATGTATTGAGTTTCATTATTTGACTGTTGCAATGTTTGCACCCAAAGCAGTTATGAATACACATAGTACTCTTTTCATAAGTCTTGCAGAAAAAAAGCTGCATTTTGTTGCAGCATTCTTTTGTCTGAAAAACAGGCTGTGAAGCAAAGTGGTCTGTAAACACAGCCATCTTGAGCCTGCAGCAAGCAAGAAGACAAAAGATTAAAAAGCCAAAGAACAACCTCTGTCTTTCTGTTTTTTCACAGCTGTCACAAGCTTCAGTGACTATCCTGTCCTGTTGATTAACCTTCATCTCTGTCATGTAAACTACTTTATTCCATGCTCCACCAGTTTGTAGCTGATATTATACTCCACATTTCACTTGGCTCCATATGCTTGTGTTTTCCTACTACACCTAGCCCCAGCTTTTATTTGCACCACTTCCTAACCGCACTACCTTAGATTCCCCCTTTTGTGTTGTCTCCACGCACACACAACTTTCATGCAACAAGATAATATCTATGAGCTAGATACCCTCCCATTAAATATATACTTGATCTTTTGACTTGACTAGAATTATTTTCGAAGGGAGGTGCGGTATGTTAACTGAAGGTGGAATAAAGGGTTTTAAGTTTAGGGAGCAAGAAGGGAGTTTAGGTTATAGGAGCACTAGGTGAATTTTAGGTTGATAGAAGAAGATTGGAGTTTTAGGTTTTGTGAATGATTGTGCAGTTTTGGTTTAGGAAGGGGTTGGAGTTTTAGGCTTAGGGAGCAATCAGGGACATTTAGGGTAAGGGACTCAAAAGTTAGATTGGGAACTGGATGGATGTTTTAGGTTTAGTTGCTATTAGGGCTGTGTAGTTTATAGGACAAGGTGATGGGAGGGCTGTGTAAAAATAGGCTAGTGGGAGTTCGAGCACTTGCTTTTTCGAGCAGGTGGCAGTGAAGTGGGTGTGTCATGAGCTACTAACTTGAGTATTTGTAGCAAACCCTATCATTTAGTGCCGATGCTTTCTGATTCCTGTTAAAGTGTAAATTATCAATCTTTACCTTTTTCCCACAGTTTGTTCAGTTCATATTATGATTATGACTTACTCAGATTAGGTCTAAATATATATAAATACTCATAATGTAGCCAAACTAATAAATTAGTTATTTTACTTGTTCATACCCAAGATCTAAAAGCTTAACTTGCTTGTGAGTAATCACTCTTTTTATAAAAGAATGCCGTAATTTATGTGGTACAACATTACATCATAGGTATTACTGTTTTATTACTGTTGTGTAATGGTACTATGCCATATAAGAATTTTTACATGAATTGCTGCCTTCTGAATGTTCAGACATAATTCATTGTATACTTGCATTCTGTCTTGGCTTTGTACCTAAGCAGCCTTTAAAACTGTTATGTTCAAGCTTGTTAAGAAAGGCCACTGTACTCTGCTTTTGATGATCAGTATCTTTTACATCTAATCTGTATAAAAAAAAAAAAGAAATATGAATTTTAGTTTGCTGCCTCATCATTGAGTTATAAATAACCAGCATTTTAAAAGTGGAGGTGTAGTAAGTATGGCACTGTTTTAAAGTAAAAAAAATGTAGATATGATGCATATTCTTAGTTTTAATGTCTGTTGTAAGAGGAGCTAACAGCGTATTCGTTTTTTTTAATGATGTGCCAGCTCACCTGTCCTGGTGTGGGCCAAGAGACTGGACACTCTAACCTTGCTGAAAAAAGAGCATGGTATGGAGCACCAGGATGACCTACTGCAGATGAAAGTTCTTGACATAACTGCATGGTAGTACTTTGAAGATGGCATTGTGGGTTGGGCATAATAAAGTTTCCTGCTAGTTGAATGCCCTAATCGCCTCTCTGTCTGCTCCTCAGGATTCCAGAATTGTTCTCCCCACCTAATAATGCCCTGATTTGGGATAACCCAGATAGTGCTTTCTTGGAAATAGAAACTGAGAGGGCACACCCTGACATGACAAATGATAGCTGGGATTATCAAATATAAAAGTGGAAAAAAAAATAATAATTAAAAAAAAAAAAAAAAAAAAAAAGTACTTCCGTATTATCGCAACCACATTTCCAACAGGAAAACTGGCTGTTTTCCAAGCCGTAGTCTGGGCGATCAAAGTAGTAAAAGTTTCTAATGAGGACACTATAACAGTCCTTACGACATCTTTCTACCTTTCTGGCCGATAAATAAATACACAGTTTTCCTATTTTTCTTGAGGGTAGTCGTGCGGACAAACATGCAACCCTGACTGTCGTAACCCCCTAATGAGTTTTATTCATTCTTGCATGGCACCTGTTTGACCCAACAACTTTTTATCCCTTACACAGACCTTTGCATTTCTGTACACAGAACACACTGGTCAGTTCATAAAAATCGGTGGTGAAATCTGCCATCCTAACCATGCCTGTGAAGCGTGCACAACCATCCATGAAGTCTGCCTTTGCTATTGTTTTGTCACTGTGTAACACGTACAACCTGCATTTTTGGACCAAACAATTGAGGACATCAGTCAGCAGAGGAATCAGAAATCTTTCAGGTTCCTATTTCATATCCTTCATGACACTTTTGTCACTGCAAAGATTTTATTGCACCATGTAAGTTTATAACAGCAATGTTTAAAAATTGCTGTCTGGTTTGAGGCATTTCTCCTGAGGTGTTTTTGACTTGTCTGTGGAATTCTTTAAGAAAGCAGTTGACACATGTCTCCTAATGACATAACACAATGGCAAAACTACTTCAGGGCCTGATTAACCACAAATAACAGCACTTTGGCTAAAAACATTTACAGAGGATATCTTGACATGGTTTATGCTAAAGACACATACATACATTGCAATCGCCTGCTACATTTAGAATATAAGGTAGTGAGTCTGGAATGTGGTTGCAATAATACGTAAGTACCAAAAATAATAAAAAAAAATAAGCAAATCGGACAGTTAAGAAGGAGTGCATCCTTCTCCTATAGAAGTAGTGTTACTGTAAATATGTATATATTTTTTAGTTTAATTAGTATTCTTGAAAAGCTTTAATCAGCTTTGAAATGCAGGTTTGATAAATTATACAGTTATCCAAGATTCTGTTTTAAAACAGAAAAAATTAACTTATGCAGTATGATTGACAAGAAAATGATTGCATTTTGTAAGAAAATCCATATGGGTATCCTTACCTAGTAATGCTATTGTCTTGTCTCCTACTTGCTGTGTGTTATTGTACTTCTTTCCACACTCTAGTAACAAATCTTGTAACAGGGCATGAATTATCAGTTATGTCTTAGAACTGAACATAAATGTTCATAAAGGACAGCAACTTGCTCCTGTCAGTTGATATTGCAAGAGACAGTTATTAGTTGTAGGTATTGCACTGTGTATTTATTGCTGAGGGCAAGCATTGTGCTGAAACAGAATTGTGTTCACATTATCTCATTTATTGGACATTATTATATTTCTTGCATGCAGATACTACAGTTTCCATGTTTAAAATAGTGATAGAGTGCAGTGCTAGCAGTTGTTACTACCCCTGCCCTCGTTATTCTTTGTAGCTGTGGATTAACGACCCACTCTGTTATATATCCAGGCTGAATCCCAGAGATAATTATCTATTCCAAGAAATTCTGAAACAAATGTCTGTTGATCTTAACTGTCCTTAAGTGGAGGTTTTCAAACCTACTGCTACTGTATACACATGCTTTAACAGGCAGTTTTACTTGGTGTAAGATTGGATGCTTATTGGTGATGGTGGCACCCTGCCAAAAGTTGTCAACGTTAGCAGTCATCCTGGATTTTAGAATGCTGACCACATAAGTGTGTTTCCATCTTTTTTTTTCATATTGCTGGTATTGTCAGGCCTTAGAGAGATTTCCATATTTGAGAAAGTTCTCAACAGAAACGACCTGCCAGAGCACAGTACCTTGGCAGTAGTACTTGTAGCCTTCATTGACTCTAAGCTACTTTGTTTGCACTTTTTCTTTCACACAAGCATATATTATGTAAAACAAGATTGTAAACTGATTCATAAGACCCAGTAGGATGCTAACTTTTTGTTGCACTGCCTATTTTTATTTTAACCAGGTCTACGTAAGCATGATGTGTGCTTTCTGATTACGGTACGTCCAACTCAACCTTATGGCACAAGACTTGACTGGAAAAAAAGTTTTGTGGAGCAGACTGGCCTGATTTATGTGCGAGGTTGTGAGGTACAAGGCATGCTGGATGACAAGGGACGAGTTATTGAGGAAGGTCAGAAAAACAACAAACTGGAAATGTTTCATTTTTACTGTTAGTGGATTATGATGTGAGCTTTTGTATGTCTAACTTTTGGTAACTATTACTGTCATGATCTGTGAATGCTAACATTTATTCTTGCTTTCGTTTTGATTCCATTTCTTCTTTTTTTAGTGTTTCGCCTGGAAGTCAAGAATCTTTCTTGCATTACTTTTCTCTATGCTTTACATTTGAGTAAGTGAAACTGAGTTAAACTACCAAGAGACATTGCTGGGGATACCTGTTCTGTGGCACACAGAAGGGTCCACTGCTGATATTGCCTTTTCCCAATGCAGATTTTTCTGTTCTGAAGATGGAATCAGATCTGTGTTTTATGGAGAAGTTTAATCTTGGGCTTTACTGTAATGCATTGGCTTGTATGTTTGTTAAGAATTAAATGAGGTGAGCCAGCTCGATGGAGTAGAAAGATAAAGCCTTGATTACACTGCAGATGACCCATGTTCGAATGAAGATTTGGGAACTTGTAGGACCTGGCCAGGGAGGATTAGAATCAGATTCTGAGAGAGAGAGGTGGCCGTGGATTGTCATAAGTGTAATTTATAATGGGTGCACTATAAGTTACCTGCTAGAGTTCAAGCCTGCATAGTCTGAGCTGCTATCATTAGAGACCACAGTAGTGTAACTCAGAGGAGCCAAGATAGGAAGGGACGGTAGTTCCCAGGGAGAGGAAGCGGATCCATTTCTTACCACTCAGCTCTAGACTGGGAATGGGAAAGCTGATCAGAATTCTTGACTGAAAGAATGGGTAGTAGGGCTCTCATCTTGCCTGGGAATGCCTGGTTGCCATACTCTTGTAACAAATGGATTGGGTGTAGGTAGTGTGGTAATGGAACCAGCAGGCAAAGTCTTACGGAGTGGGAATAAAATAGACCTGAATGAGATTTTGGGAGGACATTCAAAATCAAATGAATCAAAAAAACTTAAGAAAAATGTTTGTCATTTTGTAAGCAGCATCAACATTGCTAGTTTCCTGTATGAGGTATGTCATCTCATTGCTGTAGGAATTCTCCTTTTTTTATGTAAATGTCATTGGTCTTGCTCTTTATTGTGTTGAAGCAACCTTTGAGACCTTCTCAAGCCCTTTTCCCCATCTTTGTTTGAGGAAAAGTGATAGAACTGCTGACTGCCTATCAATCATTCCATGGGGGCACTAACATACTTAACTGAATCTTTCTCAGCAAGCCTTCATCAGTGGCGCTTACCTACAGTAAAGCTCATTTGGAGTGGTACTCATGATTATTTATTGAAGCTAAAGCCTAACACCAACATGAACATTTTCCTGAATGTTTTTTTCTTAAGAATCTGTTGGTTTAGTGTTTGTACAACAGTCTACAGACTAGCAGTTATCTCAACACTGGAACCAAGAGATCTCTGTATACACCAGGTAATAAATGACACTAAGTGGAGAGAGAGAGAGGTCTATTACCCTGTGCCTTCCCTTGCTCTAGCATAGACTTCCCTTGATTGTCAAGTAATGGAACTCTCTCTGTCTTCTAACTTAGCTTAGACAAATGGATGAGTGCCCTAAAATACACCGCAGAATTTAACATGCCTTGCTCTTCTTGAAAAGGTTGGCAGATCCTGAGGGTGGTTATTGCAAGGCAATTTGTTGAGTAGCCTGTATTTCCTATGATTACTATGGTAAGTACCAAAGGTAATCGATTTTAATTATCATTAATTAATTTTTGATGTAGCAGAAGTACATTTTTTAAATTAAGAAAATTCTGATATTTTAAGAACTGCAATAGATAAGTAGTGAAAATGTCTTTCCTCAAAATTAAAATTTTTATTGTTATAGCACATAGTACAAGTCAATAGTAAGTAGAACTCACTATGTGTTTTGAACTAAGTACTGACTACCACATGATAGAGAAGTAATAGTAATAAAAATAAAGCAGTCATTTTGTTGTAGCAGTCATGAGTAATGTCCTTTGCTCTTTGGGAGGGTCATTGTAATAAGAAATCGTAATGTATAGGTTTAACTACCATCTGTTTGTGTTTGTTTGTTCTGATTTCCTGCCAAGGAGTGTATCATATAACTGATTTAGTTTCATACTCTCCCTCCATATTGGTATCCTGTTCTTAGACTTGGTAACTTTGCAGTTCCCCGCCCCTGCTGTAAATTTGATCTGGGACACTCCTCCCAGTCTAGTGTCATTAGCTCATTCTACCTAATACAGAGAGGACATTTGAGAAGGCCAACCCACTTAGTTTCTTAACCTTGAATTATATTCTGCTCCTCCTTTCTCCCTTTCCATGTTACTTAAAAACAATTCTAAGCTTGTTTCCTGCCTTTCCTGTAACTAGTCTAGTCCAGATACAGATTTGATGTATCCAGGACTGTTTGTAAGCTTCTGAGCCCCCAAAACCTTTCTGTGTTGGAGGGAAGCCTTCTAGCTTATCAGTGGGAGTGGTAAGCACTATGTAGTCTATCTACCACAAAAGGAGTGGTTTCTGGCCCAGAAATTGTAGTATATTGGCCGTTTGGGCAGTTTTTCCATCTCTTTCAACTTTCTGGTTTAAAAGCCCGCGTTTGTGCTTTTCCCACCTTTCCTGTAACTAGTCTAGCCAGGATACAGATTTGCTGCATCCAGGACTGTTTGTAAGCTTCTGAGCGGTGCCAAAGTCTGCTCTTCAAATTTTCCCTTAGATCTACTAGTTCTCTCCTCTCCTGCACTTTTACTAGCTTATTAGTCTAGCACTTTACCCGACTTCTTGTAGCAATTATTGTAGCACACAAAAGTGCTACCAGCACTAAACGTTCTAGAAGGAAACAGCTCCAGTATTTATAATTAATGCCCACCCCTCCAGGCATGTCTAAAGGTCAGTTCCCTGTGCTTTCTCCTGTTAACTTGGTGAACTAGGGCATCCTGAGGCAATATAGCAACTGCCTCATGTACACTGACAACCCTCTCCTCTTACCTCCCAGCACTCAAACTTGTGAGAGATGTACTTATATAGCCAAATTGGAAGCCATGCACTCTCCAGCCAAGACTGGATTAGCTGGTCAAGAGGAGAAGGTCAACACTTGCACCACACCACATGGAAATCATAGCCTTCCAGAACACACACCAGCACTGCCTTCACATAAAAACACAAACCACACACCCACCTTCGTGGAGGCTGTCAATAAAAATCTACCCAATCATCAGAGGCCTCCAAGGCAGAAATGCACTCGACCACCACAACACAACACTAGTAACGAGACACATAACTCTCCTAAACAGTGTGCCACTCAACCAAAGCCCCTAAGGCAAAACAGTATGCCCAACACACTTGTCATAGGTGACTCGATAGTGAGGCACACTGATGTCCCACTCACTAAGTCGAGTAAGGAGAAAGTAACAGTCAGCTGCCTGGCAGGCACCAGGATCCGCCACATAACGCACGCACTCAGGTCCCTCAACAACAGGTACAAATATGACTCTGTCATTGTACATTTGGGTATGAATGACCTGAGATGTACCTCCCTGGACTACATGAAAAGAGACATGGAGGAGCTCTCGGATTATGAAGCCCAGGTGGGTATGACCCTAGCCCTGAGCAGCATCCTACCATCACCCAGAATGATACCACAGTACAAACAGAAAATGATTGAATTCAACAGTTGGCTAAGTTTCTGGTGTCATTCTAAGGGGATCCAGTATCTGTCTGCCTGGAATGACATGATTGAAATACCTCGATGCTTTGCCAGAGATGGCCTGCATCTGTCACCACTGGGATTCCGGATACTGGCCAAGGCTCTTGCCACCCCTGTAGTGCCTTTTTTAGGTGGTGTTCCAAAGACCAAATTACCACCATAACAGCTACAAACAAATGCAATCTGAGGGTCATGCTGCTCAATGCTAGAAGTCTAAATCTGAAAAATGCACTCGCTCGAAGCACTCCTTAAAATGGAGAACATCGACATTTGTGCCGTAATAGAGACCTGGTTCAAGGCAGCAGAAAGTTCCCCTACTCTACCAGGCTATAACTCATTCCACACCTTTCGGCCCCAGAACTTGGACCAAAACTCCAAAGGCAGTGGTGTTTCCATATTCATAAAGGATGCGCACACCTCCAGACTGGTAGCCCAACATAACGCATTTAAGATATTCAGGTGCAGCTAACATTGGATAAGACAGCAATTCAGGTCCTAGCCTGCTGTAGGTCCCCAACCATGTCCCAAGACTCACACTCCACATTCCTAAGCACCCTGGAGAATATTAGGATCCTAACTAATGCTCTCATACTAGGCAACTTCAGCTACCCCTCCATTAACTGGGAAAAGTACTCATACCAATACACTTGCCCAGCATTTCCTGGAATTCATTAATTCCAATGCCCTGGACTAGCTCATTCTTATCTCCAGAGGTAGCAACATCCTTGACCTGATCATTGCTAACATGGGCGACCGTTGCTCTACACCAGTAGTCAACTCCTTCCTGGTTAGATCTGACCACAAACGAATCACCTTGGAAATCCACCCCCCCCCCCCCCCACCGCAAAGGTAACCACCATGAAAAACTTCTCCAAAGCTAAATTTGGGCTCCTAAAAACAGAGGTGGCTAACTTCACGGCACCCATGCAAATGGAGATCAGTTGCATGACCACCAAATTATACACCAATGCACTGTACGAACACGTACACAAATGCATGGATCTCACCATACCCAAGAGAACCAAGACGAGCTTCTCCAAAAAAAGGAAGCTAATCTGGTGGTCCCCTTCCATAAACAAAGTCTACAACAGAAGAAGAAACTGATGCAGAATAAGGTGAAGTCCCAAGACTGGAAAAACTCGCTTATCAGCCTCAACAAAAAGTTAAGATCCCTCATCAAATCCTCTAAAGCTAGCTATGAAAATAGAATTGCAGCAGATAGTAAAGACAACCACAAGACCTTCTACAGTTAAGTAAAGAATCTTCACGGCAATACCCAGATTTGCTCTGAGCTACTGCACAATGGTACCTTCTATACCGAGCCAACAGATATTGCCACTATACTGCCCGACAGATTCACTGCCAACTTTACCCCCCCCCAAGGGACCAGTCACAATACCAGTAGAATGGCAGGCACCCAGTATTACTGCTGCACAGATTAAAACAGCACTGTCCAAGGCCAAGAATACAGCTTCTATGGGACCTGACAATATCCCTGGGTGGGTTCTACATGAACTACAGAATGAAGTGGCACCTCACCTGTGTGCCCTGTTCAGTCACAGCCTCACCTCAGGCTTTGTCCCTACCAAATGGCACACTGCTACAGTCATCCCTCTCCACAAAGGACGAGCGACTACAGACCCTGGGAACTATCGCTCCATTAGCCTGACAAGTCTGATATACAAAGCTATGGAACGCATCATCATGGACCTAATAAACAAGGATATAGGGAATCTCCAAACTCTGGATCCCACACAGTTTGGTTTTGTGAAGGGTAGATCATGCCTGCTCAACTTGTTCAACTTCTTTGAGTCAGTCACCAGAGCTGTGGATGAAGGCAAGATGGTTCATACAGCCTACCTTGATCTGGCCAAGGCCTTTGATACCATTCCCCACACAGGAATCATAGAAAAACTCACTAAGCTAGGCATCAACCCCTATATCACTAAGTGGGTTGCAAACTGGCTCACAGGTAAAGCCCACAGTGTGAAAGTAGCTGACTCCAAGTCAGATTGGCGACCAGTCATGAGTGGAGTCCCACATGGTTCAGTCCTGGGCCCCCTTCTGTTTGGTATCTACTTCTCTGAAGTCCAGACCGACACAAAGGGACTCTGGCTGACAAAGTTTGCAGATGATTGCAAGTTGGGAGCTATTATTAACTCCCCGAGTGATGTTGACATCCTACAGAAAGGCCTCACTGAGACCAATGACTGGTGTCAAAACCATGGCCTTAAGCTCAATGCCAAAAAATGTGTCATCATCCCCTTTGGGAAAAACTCAGTTCCCATGAATTACCACATCGATGGTAGTCCACTGAACACAGAAGGCGTTATAAGAGATCTGGGGACACAGGTTGACAGCAGCATGTCTTTTGAGCACCACATTGCCACTGTGGTCAGAAAGTCCTTCTATGTGGCACATCTCATTACTAAGGGTTTTGCATCCAAGAAGAAAGAGGTCATTGTCTCCCTCTACTCTTCCCTCATTAGGCCAGTCATCGAGTACAATCCCCCATTTGGCATGTACCTCACTAAACACCTGCAACAACTGGAGAGGCCACAAAAGTACCTCACAAAGGGGATCCTAGGCCTTAAACATTTGTCCTATATGGACAGACTAAAAAAACTCCAGCCATTCTCTCTCATATCGCCTACTTCGAGGCGATCTCTGCTTAACTTACAAAGCCATGTCTGACCCAGCTCTGTTAGAAATGCTACATCTGAAGGAATCCCAATTCCTTTGCACCACATGCTCCAGAGACCTCAACCTCATTACCACAATCAGCAGAACATGCTGGAGGGACAGGTTTGTAACTCAGAGACTGCCCATGCTATTTAATAGACTTCCCATGGCCCTCTTCAATAGAAATCTTAATGAGTGGATGGGAAATAGAAAGTTCATCCCAGGGATCACTGCAGTGGCTTTACTCGACAGAGGCACTGGGAACTAAGGTCGGGTGGCACGATGCCAGGGTAATCCTATGGGCTAGGCTTGTAAAGGCTCCAGGGCCATTAGCCTAGTACACACCTATGAACCTTTGTCAGTTGTGTCCTGTTTTTTTGAACACTGACATATTCTCACAGCAGAGTTCTGTGGCACCTTGTTTGGTGGACGGTATGTTAGCCAGCATTCCTAATAGTTTACTTCGGTTCTTCTGTACACTCTTAGTGCTCCATTAATTCTCTGCAGTGGTCCCAAAGTATTTTTCTCTGTGTTGTGGTATTGGCTTTTTAACCATCTGCCATTTTCTTTAAAATCTTCAACCAAAACTTACATTGAACTGTGGTTGTTGTAGTTCTTGCACTTTTACTGCAGTCAGTAACCATGTGTTTGCATTAATTCAGTTTTAAATTCTGTTTTTAAATGGATAGTTGGGAACTGGAAAAAAACGATAATGATGTTAAGATGAAAAAAGGTGAATTATTAAAAGGAGGAGTTAAAAATCTTTAAAATATAAATCTTCCTTTTCCAACTTCAGTTTTGTGGAATGTTTGAATATTCAAATTATTTCCGTAAACAAACACATGAATGCATTAGCAAAAGTAAAAAAAAAAAAAGAAAAAGGCCTCTTTCACCTCATTGCTGCTGAAAGATAAGACCTTAACAGTGCCTTCATTGGCAACCCCTGCAGTAACCTTGCTTGCCAAAGAATACACACCATGCTCTTTCTCCTGCCCACACTCTATACCCTACTACTATCTGCATACTAACATCCTACCCTCACCTACAGGTACAGCATGTCCATAACCCCACACTGTGTTATGCTAATGTCATCCACTCCTCACTGTCTACAATCACTTGCCTATTGCATATTCCATTTCAGACATATAATTGTCACAAATACAACTAACCACCTTTACATACTCTCTAAACTGTCACACAAACGTGCATGTATATTATCACAGATTCTCCATAGTGGTGATATACACCCAAAACCCAGGCCACATACTGCACAAGATACCATCATGCCTACCATTCCACCCCTTCCTCTCATTAACAGACTTGGGTTCATAGGTTCATACTAGGCTATCTGCCCTTGGGCATTTATAAGCCTAGCCCGTGTGTGTTTGGCTTTCGCCACCCTTTGATTTGAGTTTACTGTGCCCTTTTTAAGGTTAGTTTACTGTGCCTCTGTCTAGTAATGACACAGAAGTAATCCCCGGGGTAAACCTACGATCCCCCATCCACTCATCCATCAAGATTCCTCTTGAAGAGAATCAGTGAGGGGCTCTGCCTAACATGGACTGGGATTCTATTCCAGAGTGAAGGGAGCCTCTGGGTTATGAATCTGTCCCTCCAGCATGTTCTATTTATTTCTGTGGTGAGGTTCAAGTCCCTCGAGCGCGTGGCTCTAAGGGATTTGGATTTTCTGAGGTGGAGCATGTCCATTAATTCTGGGTTGGACATAGCTTTATATGTCAGGCATAGACCGCCTCGAAGTAGGCGGTATGCAACTGAGTAGAGCTGGAGTTTTTTTTAACCGAGCAGCATATGGCATCTGTTAGTCCCTTGATCCTCTTTGTGAGGTACTTTTGGGGTCTTTCTAGTTTCTGCAGGTGTCTCATTCTTAACATGAACCTTAGAGGCATAGTTAACAAAATGACAGACTTTTTGTTTATCTACTGATTAAACTATATTGTAATTTTATTTGTCAAACAAATATGTATAAAATATGAAAGAAAAACATTTTTTGAAAAAAGAAATCACAGACTTTCATGCAGTCATTGCACAATCCTCACCAGTCATTCTTATAGTAACAGGAACTTGGCTAAAACCTCATATAAGAGACCCTGATGTACTCCTTCAAGGTTATTGCGTATACAGGTTAGGCAGGATTAGGAAAAAGGGAGGTGGGGTTGCAATTTTCTTCAAAGACAACCTAAGCATAGACTACCTACCCATCGAATACCCTTATGATGATAACTTTGAACTCCCAGTAACATGGCTCAGAATCAACCCAAAGAAAAATATTACCATAACAGCCACTTACACACCTCCCAGCAATGGTCCCACTGCCATTGAGGAACTCGTAGCCTGGACAGCCTCAGCTTACACCCATTAAACCATTATGACAGGCGACTTCAACTTAGACTGGAACACTTGCACTGGTGATAACTCCTCCACCTTCATAAATCTACATGGTTTCTCACAAACTATCCAGTTTCCCACTTTGATAGGGAAACTTAGCAAAAGGGAATCTATCTTAAACTGGTCACTTATTAACAGTACCACCCACAACTACATCTCCTGATGCCTTCCAAATAATTTAAGTGACCATAGACCTACCTACTTAATCCGTCATCAGCTCAACCCATCCAGAACCATAGTTTACAAAGTTGTATGACATACCAAAAACTTCTCCAGTGAAGCATTCTTAGATGTGCTTAGTAAATGTAACTGGACACCACTCCGTCATCTCCAGTTCGACCATAACATACTTCAGTGACATATTTCTAGCTATTATAAATAGCTTAACACCAACTCGTACATGTCATGTTAAAAATAAGAGATTGCCGTGGATATCAAAAGAAACCATTAGACTTCAAAAACTAAAGGACAAAACCTAGTTTCAGTACCAGAAAACAAAAGACAGTAAAACTCTATTAGCATACCCGCAGCTCCACAATCAAACCAAAAAAAAAAAAAAAAAACTCAAACTAGACAAAAAAAACGTATTATACATCTATACAAAACAAATATGAAAACAATCCCAAAAAGTTCTGGCAGACAGTTAACTTGCTCATCCACCCAGGTAAAGCCACAACCCCAGAACCAACAACCAATAACCAAAGTATGAGTATTGCCTCTCAAATCAAGACCTACTTTATAAACACCATCCTCTCCTTAGTTACAGGGAACAATTCCACCCCTCTGTCTCTTCCACCTAATGTGGAAAATAACAACAACTCTTGACCTCACACCTGTCCTAACTAGCACCATAAGAACAATGCTGAAAAAACTGAAACCTTCTTCCCTATTAGCTGATAAATTCCCCAATGAGTACCTCAAACTTTCAGCTGATGCCATATCTCTCCCTATTTCCATTCTGCTAAATAAAGCAAAAATGACCAGTGTGACTGCCACAACTGAAGGACACTTTAATGAAAATAAAAATAATAAAACAATGAATAAGTGTTTTCACATGACACATGCTTCTTCATATCCTAATACAATGTTAAAACACAACTGTTTTTAAATACCAAAGCATCCAGCCCAAAATAACTCATTAAATATGAAAAGTAGGGCTACCTTTTGTCAGTTATTGAGTTTACGCCCACTAAGGGCAAGTTTTATACTAACATTTTCATTGATACCTTGATGTTTGTCGGCTTGTAGTCTTAGAATCCATAGTAATTCTTCTTTTTCTAAATAATTGTTGACATCTCCACCTCTAATAGTACCAGTGATACACTGTAATACTATAAAACTAAATCTATGATCAAGTTTTTTCAAGGATATGTTTGGCTAATGCATTCTTAACATTTTTGGTCCTAATATCATATAAATGCCTAGTTACCCAGTCTCTCAGTCTCTTAACAGTTTTCCCTACATAAAAACAAGAACAAAAGTCACATGTAGCTAAGTAAACCACCTGTGTAGTGGTGCAGTCTGCATAACACCTAGATGTAAAAACAAACCTTTTGCCAGGATGATGAAATACTCGTTTTGATATAACTAAACAGACCTTACAGCTTCTGCAGGGAAAAGTACCTAATTTATTCCCCTTAGATGTCACATGATGTCTTCGATTGCAAAGTAACTCCTTCACATTTTTATTGTTTCTAAAAATAAATCTGGGTGTGGTCTTTTGTTAAAAAAACACCAGTTATTTTGTATAATATCCTGTACCACATTTATATCATTTGTATACTTGGTAATAAAATTCACCCTACCATGACCAGGGGGCCTGAGGGGTGTACCTCTTGTTCTAACTTCATTATTATTGATTCTAGGTAGCATTTCCCTCCCTTTGGGCTTATTTACAAGGATTTCACTCTATTCCCCATCCAAAAATCAAATGAAGCAAGTGGTGGCTCATTTGCCTACAGTGTTAAAAGACACTACTCATTTTTCAACTGATTTGGCTGATTTCATGCAGAATTATGATAATGTTGTACAATGTTTATTGGTTGCTTTAGATGTTAAGAATCTTTTCACATCTATTCCTTATACCTTTGGCTTTGAAGCTGTTAGGAGAGTTCTGTATGTTAGGTGTGATTTTAACACTGACAAAATAAATCTTGTTTGTACACTGTTGGGCTTGATTTTAGAAAATAACGTTTTTATTTTTTGGTAAACAGTTATACTTGCAGAAGTGGGCTGTCGCTATGGGCACAAACTCATATGCCAACCTCGTTATGTATTTTTGAGAGGACATGCATCTTTTCCATAATGAATTTTCAGGACATGTCAAGTTCTATTGATGATTTGTTGATGATGTCTTTTTATTATGGTCAGAGGGGAGGATTTATTACAGACGTTTGTCCTTCACCTTGAATCTACAACTGATTTTCTTAGATTTACGTTGAAGTTCTGTCATTTTGAGTCTGATTTTTTTGGATGTTTTACTTGAGGGAACTGGATGGTGACATCTTTACTACTTTACATTGTAAGGAATGCTGGAGGAATGGGCTGTTATCTAAGGACAGCATACATCCGAAGCATGTCTTTCCCAATATTGTGAAGAGCCAGTTCACTAGGATATCCGGACTATGTACTAGGGAAGAGTACCTGGTGAGAGAATTGCATATTCTCTCAGGGTTATTTTTGGATAGGGGATACAGTGAAACCCTTGTAAATAAGACCAAAGGAGAGGAATTAGCAAAGAGGGAAATGCTACCTAGAATCAGTTATAATAAAGTTAGAACAAGAGGTACACCCCCGGGGCCCCTGGTCATGGTACAGTGAATTTTATTACCAAGTATACAAATGATGTAAATGTGGTACAGGATATTATACAAAATAATTGGCATTTTTAATGACAGACCAGCAGACATAGTTGGTGACATACCCAGA
The DNA here is from genome assembly GCF_019279795.1 of Protopterus annectens. Taxonomy (NCBI): domain Eukaryota; kingdom Metazoa; phylum Chordata; order Ceratodontiformes; family Protopteridae; genus Protopterus; species Protopterus annectens. The sequence goes on from NC_056737.1 coordinate 102,443,828, forward strand.
TTTCTTTTTAGAAGTAGTAAAAATTTGAAGGAGTTACTTTGCAATCAAAGACATCATGTTACATCTAAGAGGAATAGATTAGATACTTTTCCCTGCAGAAGCTGTAAGGTCTGTTTAGTTATTTCTAAACAAGTATTTCATCATCCTGGTATGAGGTTTGTTTTTGCACCTAGACATTATACAGATTGCACCACCACACAGGTGGTTTACTTAGCTACATGTAATTTATTTCTTGTTTTTATTTAGGGAAAACTATTAAGAAATTTAAAGTTAGGTTAACTAGGCATTTATATGATATTAGGACCAAAAATGTTAAGAATGCATTAGCTAAGCATATTTTTGAAAAACCTGATCATAGATTTAGTTTAAGTATTAGTGTATGATTGGTACTATTAGAGGTGGAGATGTCAACAATTATTTAGAGCAAGCAGAATTACGCTGGATTCTAAGACTACAAGCTGACAAACATCCAGGTATCAATGTAAATGTTAGTATAAAACCTGCACTTAGTGGGCGTAAACTCAATAACTAACAAGAAGTGGTCCTAGTTTTCATATTTAATGAGTTATTTTGTGAGTGGATGGTTTGGTATTTAAAAACTGTTGTGTTTTAACGTTATATTAGGATCTGAAGAAGTGTGTGTCATGCAAAAGTGCTTATCCATTGTTTTATTCTTTTTGTTTTCATTAAAGTGTCCTTCAGTCGCGACTGTCACACTGGTAATTTTTGCTTTATATATTTCATGTTCCAGTTTTGGATTTTGGGTGCTGCTAGATGTGTTTGTTTTACTGCATTCTGGTAAATAGATGTATAGCAGAATAGTATGTCCCAAAATTAGGGAACATTTGCTATATCACCCCTCCACATAAAGGAGGATCATCTACAGAATTAAACAGTTATAGACCTATACTCATCCTTTTCACCCAGGGTCAAAATTCTGGAAAAATGTATACACGCTCAATTATTAAAATATCTGCTATCTCACAACCTTATCTCTCCCTCCCAACAAGGTTTCAGGCCGAAACACAGCACCACCACAACCCTAATTAATTTCTCTAACACCATCAACCAACTCAGAAATTCAAACCAGCAAGTAGCATCAATCTTTCAGGACACGTCAAAAGTGTCCGACACGGTCTTTCATCTGAAACTCCTTAATACTCTTGCCTCGCTAAACCTGTCAAAGACTTTCCTCTCCTGGGTCCTAAGCTGTCTTTCTGACAGACAACAAGCAATGTGATGGAAATCCGAATTTTCACCACTTCTGCTTGTCTCAGTCGGAGTCCCTCAAGGATCCATACTAGGGCCTTTTCTTTTCACCATCTTCTCTAATGATCTAGCCTTATCCATAGCACATGCTAAAGTAGTTCAGTATGTGGACGATTCAGCTTTAATCTGCTCAGCATTTACCTTACCAGACCTCCAAATAGTAGCCCAACAAGCTTTAATGGTATCGATACATATTTAAATATATCACAATTAATCCTCAACCCCAAAAAGACACAGTTAATGCTATTTACCAGTAGCACATAATCACCTACCACCCCTCCTTTCACCATACTCTCAGAAACAACACGGTTATCCAACCAGTTGAGCATACAGAACTACTCTATGTGACTGTCGACAACGCTATGTGTTGGTCAGATTTGACCAGCACATAGCCATCACAATTAAGAAAGTTCACGCCAAACGTGGCTCACTGTACAGAAGCAACCCATTCCTCATTGATAATACCAGACACCAGACTAGCCATACCCAGAACGTTCCTCCTCTCTATGCTCCTTTATGCTTTCCCCCCCTTTACCAATTTAAAAAAATCAGACTTAACCAAATTGGAGACTTGCTACAGCAAAATATCCCACTTCACAGCCAACCTTCTCCACCAAAACCCACCATTATATTGCTCTACATAAATTAAATTGGCTTGAGCTACCTAACCTTCTTCAGCTCTACCAAGTTAAATTCACACACAGTATCATCTTCCATCCTGACAATTGCCTGTCCCTCAAGGAACTTGTTCCCTACTCATGCCACGAAGTCTAAGATCTGCAGACAGAAACTTTCTCACAGTAAACAAAGCTAACAACACTCTCAGTAAAGCCCTATTCTCAAATCAAATAGCCAAATTATAGAACACTCTACCCCACACCCTCCAAAACACACCTGATTCTACCAATTTCAAACTACTACTACTATTTGAACATCTGTCTAAAACTGGCATTGCTCCTGCACCAAACCTGACTGACGAGACATCTATAACTCTTTCATCACACTGTCCACTCTTTACTTTATTTTCTCCCTCTCCTCAGTGTTATTACTACTCAAAAAAAAATAAACAAATATATGTGTGTGTGTGTGTGTGTGTATATATATATATATATATATATATATATATATATATATATATATATATATATATATATGTATATCTATCTATATATATGGGTCTACTTCAGATCGTCGAACAGCCATAACGTCAACACTCATATGGCTGAGACAACAACATTAAAACATTGATCTTAAATAAAAAACACTTTTTTTTTTTTTTTTTTTTTTTTTTTGCTGCAGTTAGGGGCTATGCCCCCTGCAACCCCACACCCCCCTACTACTTAAATATTCCAACTCCGAGATCGCACTTACATTGAAGTAAATGGCAAGTTTTCCCTTCAGCTATCTCCATGCAAACCATTTGATGTTTTGATACTTCGATGTTGTCTCGGCTATATGCGTGCCGAAGTTATGGCTGTTCAGCCATCTGAGGGGGACCCATATATATATATATATATATATATATATATATATGAAGAAAATCTCATTTGTTCATAACTATTATTTATTATGTACACAGTATTAATTTTATTTTTCTCACAGTGATCTTTACTGAAACGCATATCTGTTTTTCTTTTTAAACCTGTATCTAGTATAAGACTGTATTGAATACTTTTTTGTGTAGACTAATTAGATGATGTGTATTCTGCATCTTACTATGTGTACTGTTGTACTATTTAATTATTGTATTTTGTTTATATTTTCTGTGGAGCTTTTCTCCCTGGGCCTCCTCTGAAAATGGGCTTCTGGCCCAGTCAGATTTTCCTGGTAAATAAGTAATTTCAGTAGTATTTAACCAAGGTAAGCTCCCATGACTGGTTCTGTGGCAATACACTAACTTATCATTTGTTTACAAAAGAGTGAGACCCTAGGAAAGCCAACAGCATTCTGCAACATGAAAGAAATCAGGGGGCAACCCCCCCCCGGACTTCCTGATCTGTGGGTAGATACACTTCCATTACACCACTACTCGTATATATCAGCTGTGAAGTTTAACCACCATAGAGAAAAGGGAAGTCCCTGCAGCATAGACAAGTCGACCTTCTGTTCAAAAGGCTGACAGTTCCACAGTAGTGATCGACTGTGTGATTGTCTGTTGTTAATGTTTGACAAACAAGCCTGGCCCCTCCATATCCCCATGTAAGCCAGCTCATGTCTCAGTGCATCCTTTCTTAATCCAAAAGACTTTTGCAAGGGACTACTTCAGTATTCGATGGACTGATGTCCGTCTGTGTAAGGAAGATGCAGAAATGTGTTTGCAGCTATTTGGGAAGGTTCATGTAGTCACAAGGAAAAGGAAAAGCAGCATTTCCATGGTTCACCTAGTGAAAAATGAGAACTTCTAAATAATGAAGATACAGTTAATTTTTCAGGCTTCTAATAATTAGAATTCTCTTCCTTGCAATGTTCTTGCTGTCCTCCATAAAATAGTTATTTTATAGGGGTTTAAATCCTATGGTAGAACTTTTCATTTGGACTGTAAAAATCAATTTTTTTGATAAAACATATTGAGAGATGATGAGGCTTCTGCATCTGAAGTAGGCATTGCCACCACTTCATTAAACACAGACTCACTTGTTCAGAAAGCAAATGGGTAATGTCCAGAAACAACACCTAAAATGGCTGGTATGATGTACAGGCATCTCTTACAAAGTCAGGATTTGTGCAATTCACATAAGGTATATCCCTATATCTGTCTGTTTATTGTCATTTAACCAGAGTGATAAATCTGTTTCCCTTGTTTTTACATTCTAAAAAAATATGCTTGGTTATTTGACGAATCTGATAAAAATGTAAATGTTCCATTTTAGAGCATAACTGCACAGTTCCAAGTAATAATAATAGTAATACAAATAGATCTGAAATATTATTTGCTGTAATAGATGGAACTGGAGTTTCTGCATTATACAGTAGGGAGTCAGTTATCCAAACTTCGATTATCCAAAACGTCAGTTATCCAAACCAGCCTTCCAAAGTTTTCAGGTAGGAAAACTCAAAAATACACGAATAACTAGTACAATCCAAAAGAAACACCAACGACAGGGTAGAGCTGATAGATTTTCTTTTACTTTATAGATCTGGTACTTCGGCTGCTTGCCTTCAACGGACAAATAATACAAAATGAACTGTCTTCAATACATTCCAAAAAAACATCAATCATCCAATTACATTTAATTGACAATCATTGCTATCAGTTGTCATTGATTGTTAATATTTTTTGTAAAAAGTTTTATAAGTAGAATGTAATTAAATGTGATGACAGCTTGTTAAGTAATGTAGAATAAATAGTTTAAATAAAATTGTTAATAATTTAAAAAATAATATTGTGAATAGAGTTTAGGTTTAAATCTTAGCACAATGACAATTGATAGTAATGATTGTCAATTAAATGTAATTGGATGATCGATGGTTTTTTGGAATGTATTTAAGACAGTTACATTTTGTATTATTTTTCCGTTGAAGGCAAGTAGCTGAGGTACCAGATCTATGAAGTAAAAGGATACCTATCAGCTCTATCGTGTTGTTGGTGTTTTTTTAGGAAAACTCAAAAAGTCTGAATATGTAAACATTATGCGTATTTGCTTGAGCATGTTTTTTGAGCTTGTAGCCAGCTCGTTTGTGCAAATTATTCTTTATTGTCCACTGGAATTGCTGAATGGTTGAAAAGTGTATTCCTGTGTGCAGACAAAAACAAAGAACAAAGCTCCAAAAACAAAAACAGTGACAGGCTGTCCGGAACACAAATCCACATTTATTTTAAATATTAAAACACACCATTAAGCGCTTTTGTCATCCAATCATAACTTCATCAGAATAAAAAAAACCTACAGAGCCAAGCTTAAAATAGTTATAGATGCAGAAAAATGTATTTATTTTTATTTATTTTACATTTGTTAACCGGGATGGTCCGACTGGACAAGGTCCATTTACAGCGGAAGCCCAAGCAGAAAAGCTCCACTTAATACAACAGATAGTGATAATCATACATAATATAAAAATCAAAGACATTGTTATTGAGCAGTATTTTGTGCTTAAGAGAACAGTACACACAGAAATATCTTATCAACAATTTTTACCAGTGAACATTGTTAGTCATCAAATATCCAGACAGGGTTCACAACAACATTACCATATGTCAAGGTGTACCATTTGTTACTGCCATGTTTACTGAGGGCCTGATAATTGGAGATAGGAGAGAAAGACGGAGGTCGCATTCATTAGTCTTATGTGACACGTGGACAAAGCCAGGAACTAATAAGATGAGCCTTAAGGGAGTGTTTGAATTGTTTGGTATTTGATGCAGAAGTCACTAAGGGAGGGAGATTATTCCAACATTTTGCTATACTGTGAGAAAATAGAGCTTTACTTGCTGTGTTGTTGGCTGTGGAGATAGTAAGGAGTGATTTGTTGGCAGAGCAGAGTGGTCGATTTGGAATGTAGTTAGTTAATAGTTGCCTAAGGGCTGGAGTTTTGTCAGGATATTTTAGGCTGTTATAAGCAATTACTAGTTGGTGATAGGTTAATAACTGTGGGAGCTCAAACCACTGAAGCTGCCTAAGAGGTATACAATGGTGTGTTCTGAAGAGGGAATTTTTTGCAAACTTGGCGATGTTGTTATAACACGACTCAAGTTTGTCCAGGTCAGATTTTCTAACATAGGTGAGAATTGGAACTGCATACATTAGTGTGGAAAGAAGGTCGATTTGAGCTAGGGTGACCCAAGCTTGATCTGATAAAAAGTCTTTTTGTCTGTATAGGGACCCCATTTTTTGTGTACCTTTTTAATAGTTTGAGAGATATGGATGTCAAAGTGTAGGTTGTTATCTATTTCGACACCAAGCAGCTTGGTGTGGAGAGAGGGTGAAATGACAGTTGCATTATTGGAGAAGATAGAGAAGGAGAGTGGAGTGGTTTTAGATTTGTTTGGTGTAAATAGAAGTAGTTCCATTTTGTTGGGATTTAAGATAAGTTGAGTATTTGTGATACACCTTTCTACTGAGTCAAAAGATTTTTGGGCAAGATGCTGTATGGCGTTAAGAGTTGTGGCGGAGCAGATCACGGTGGAGTCGTCTGCATACTGTATGAGTGAAGCCTGTAGGGTAGATGTATGTAAGTTATTGCTAAAGATAGAGAAGAGAAGTGGACCCAGTATAGAGCCTTGAGGTACACCAATGGTAGTTGGGAGTAAAGATTTGCCACTGGACAGCTTGTTGTCAGTCTGATAGATACATTTTTAAACCATATAATAGTAGAAAAAACAAGAAATGGAACAACTGTTCTTGGTGACTGCAGGAAATATGCACAGGCACTAACTGGATAAATTATAATTCCACTTTAATCAGTTCATAAAATACACATGGGTTGAGCGCTTTCATCTACACACTGGTAGACTTCTTCAGAACAATCTTACTATAGCTAAAAACAGTTTATATAGCCCCAAGCATCCTATCCATTTTCACAATTAATTAACATTTAATTACATGAATATTTATTTAAAGTGCCCTGTGCTTATAACTGACGAGTCAGTATAACTTAATATAAGATAATAATACACAATTAAAATTCATAAATTGCTAAAATCTAATTGAAACATATATTAATGTAAACCTTTCTCAACCACAACAGTTTGAATACATACTAAAATTCTAATAATTTTGGTTTCACCTTCATTAAATTCATTGTTTCCTGCAATGATAGAAAAATTTGTAGCCTGCTGTCTGAGTTAGAGGAATTGAATGTTATGATATCTAATGATTTATTGTTTGAAGAATTTGAAATGTTATTTAATAGTCAGTTTACTTGGGTGGAGAAGGTAGTAGACAAACAGTATGAGAGAAAATGTAAAAAGATGAGTAGGAATAGACAGCAATACGATAGGAATGAGGCATACAAGTGGGTTAACCATAAAAACAACAATAAACGTGTCCAATGGAATAATTACACGTATAGGGATTTTGATTACAGGAAGAATGGTAATTATAAGATGGACAAATGGGTTAGTAGGGACAAGGAAACCGATTTTTTAGAAGAAAACACAAATGGATAAATGGAGACACAAGGCAGAACAAGACGCAGTACAATTGGACAATTGGAGAGGGAATCAATGGAAAAATCAACAGGAAAACAGAAGGGGAACAGGATGGAGATAGGATTGAATATTATCAAATACAATGACATACATTATAGTCTAGGTGAATATAGTATTTTTAATTATACACACTTAGATATTAAAAAGGAACATTTTCAGTTATTTACAAAAGGGATGAAATTTGTATCTAATAAACCAATTAACATAGTAGAATATATAGTAGATTTTAAGAAATATATAAGAAAAATTAATCTTCATATACTGTTTGATGGAAAAGAAAAGGGAATGATTAGTGAGTTCAAAAAAAGAAGTATATACACTCCCCATTTGAATAATACATTGGCTATATATGAAAAGTTGGTTATAGATGAAATGTATGAATATGCAAATCAATGCAAAAATAACAAAATGAAATACAATTTGAGCTACACTGAATATAACTTAATTAACAAATTTAAAAGGAATGGTAATGTGCGAATTATGAAACCTGACAAGGGAGGGGGGGTTGTACTATACGATACTATCGAATATATCAATAAAATTAATTACATTCTATTGAATTCTGGGAATTATGAAATTTCTTCTATTAATGAAGTGAATATTGGATATCGAAAAATTGATATGCTCTTAGAGGAACTTTTGTTAGATGAAAGGATTGATGTGGACTTATACAATTATTTAAAAGTAGAGTTTCCCATTACTAGAACCATAGTAGGGATCCCTAAGGTACATAAAAACGTTATGGATCCCCCCTTTCGTCCCATTATATCTGGAAACAAGTCCAAAACTTTTCCTTTTGGATTAGTTATAGATAAATGGTTAAAGCCCATTTATTGGTAGATTCTTGGGACTTTTTAAGAAGACTTACACCAGAATTAAGTACGCCTGGTATATGTTTCGTCACCATTGATGTAGTGGACCTTTTCTCTAGCATTCCCCAGGATGAAGGAAAGAGAAGATTCAACAACAGCATAGATAAATACAGCACTTTAGGATGGGATAAAAAATCCCTAGTTATGGAATTTATGGAAGTAGTGTTAATACACAATTATGTACTGTTTTGAGGGGGAATACTATAGACAAAGTAAAGGTGTAGCTATGGGAGCGGCTTGTGCTCCCATGTTTGCTAACTTATTTTTGCTGGACTGGGAAACTGAATACATTTTGGAAACTGAATGGAACAATTGTATCAATCTTTACATGAGATTTTTGGACGATATATTTATCATTTGGAACGGTGGAGAAACTAAATTATGTGAATTTATAAAGTACTTAAACACTAGAAACAATTTTTGAGTTTCACGTTCAACACCGAATCTGAATCTATATCATATCTCGACACATGTGTAAGTATGGAGAATGGAAAGTTTAAATCTAAAATATATAGAAAAAATACTTTTAGCAATTCTTATTTGCAATATACTAGTTGCCATCCTTATTCCCAAAAAAGAAGCATTATAAAAGGGCAATATATAAGAGCTGCAAGGATGACATCTGATTATTCAGATCTGCTAACAGAACTAGACTTCATTGGTAATATGTTTAGATCTAGGGGGTACCCCTTGAGTATGATTAATGAGTTAAAGCAATATGTTATTATTAATCGTGACACTAGGTACAAGGCAATTTTAGGGTCTACTATTAATAATGACTCCACGGCGTTGGAGATTAATGGTAGGAGGGCATGTAACAAATACACTGGCGCATGTATATTCCAGTATGCACCTTGCATTCAGGATATAAAGAAAATTGTGGAGAAAAAACTGGAATAGTATGAGAACTGACAGTAGACTATACAACATTGTGGGAACACAACCTTTATTTGTATTCAGGAATGGGTTTAATTTGAAAAATGAATTTGAGAATAAGATAAAGAATACAAATAATAAGTGTAAACAGTTGGGTACGAATAAATGTGGGAATTGCAACCAGTGCAACTATATTATTAATGTTAATAAGATAGTGTTGGAAGACATTAATAAAACTGAAATAGTTTTTCAAAAAGGCAACTGTAGAACCTCTCATATAGTATATTCGGCCAGGTGCACGAAATGTTCCTGTTTCTACGTAGGGAAAACAGACAGGTGTCTTAGAAACAGGATTTATGATCACAATTATTGTATAAAAAGGAGAGATGAGAAGAATGCTTATGGAAGCATTTAAAAGGAAATGATAGTTGCGACAATTTTCTTTTTGGAATACTGGAGAATATACACCATAATCCGAGATGGGGCAGTATAAAGAAAAAAATTAGGAGAAAGAGAAGTTAAGTGGCAGATTAAATTGAATGCCTCTATCTACCCAGGTTTAAATGAAAATATTTCAATTAAACCCATACTGGAAAATCATATTTAAAAATATCAGTTTTAGCAGGTACATTTTAGTATTTATTTGTACATTTATATACACATATGCTTTTTAGATGTATTCAATATAGATGTATGTATACTATTATTTTATTCTATTAGAATTTTAGTATGTATTCAAACTGTTGTGGTTGAGAAAGGTTTACATTAATATATGTTTCAATTAGATTTTAGCAATTTATGAATTTTAATTGTGTATTATTATCTTATATTAAGTTATACTGACTCGTCAGTTATAAGCACAGGGCACTTTAAATAAATATTCATGTAATTAAATTTTAATTAATTGTGAAAATGGATTGGATGCTTGGGGCTATATAAACTGTTTTAGCTATAGTAAGATTGTTCTGAAGAAGTCTACCAGTGTGTAGATGAAAGCGCTCAACCCATGTGTATTTTATGAACTGATTAAAGTGGAATTATAATTTATCCAGTTAGTGCCTGTGCATATTTCCTGCAGTCACCAAGAACAGTTGTTGCATTTCTTGTTTTTTCTTCAGTTGTTGACTGTTCTGGGTATCGTTTTATTTTTGAAACCATGCAATAGTGTTAGGGGCAAAGGATAAAGAGGTAAGAGTATCTATTAGAATGGAGTGGGAAACCATGTCAAATGCCTGAGGTCCAGGAATGTAGCAGATACAGATCTGTTGTTATTCCTGTGTTGGTTCATCAGGTTTGTGAAAGAGCGAAGGGCAGAGGATGTACTGCGGTGTGGGCAGAAACCATGTTGTGTAGAGGAAAAGAGATTGTTAGAGTCTAGGAAATGCTTGACCTGAGAGTATATGCATTTCTCAAGTATTTTTGATAAAGGAGACAGAATGGCTATGGGGTGATAGTTAAAGAAATCATAGGAATTCCCACCCTTATGAAGGGTAATAATGTAAGAGATTTTCCATAGTTGAGGGATATGGGATTTCTGTATGGAGCGGTTGATTATGATTGAGACTGGGTAGGATAGGGAGTCGGCAGCCAGTTTTAGGAAATGAGCAGGTATGCCATCTGCTGCAAGAGTAGTGGGTTTAAGTTTTAAGAGTTCTTTTTTTTTATTGTAGAGGTTGGGACAGGTGAGAATGTAAAGGGAAGTGAGTTGTTAGGAGTTGCTGGTTTGGATGAGTAGCTATTTTTGGGAAGTTGAATTGATTGTGATTTAATGGATTCAGTAAAGTGGTGATTAAACTGGGAGGCTATATCGCTATTTGTTTTTGCAGCGGGGGAGGTGGTGTTGAGGTTTTACCAGGTTTTAGTAGGGAGTTTATTGCATGCCAGAACATTTGGGGGTTATTGGAGTGTTTGTTTTGTATATCTAGAAAGTAGTGCTGTTTATCGAGCTTTGTTTGTTTTTTGACTTGATTCCTAAGGTGTTGATAGTTTTGTTTGGATATACAAGTGTCATCTTTTTTCCAGGTTTTCAATGCCTTATCTCTGGTTTTAGTAGGGCTCTTGTGGACTTGGTAAGCCATGGAACATAGTTTTGCTTAGCTCTAATTTTTCTTGCCGGGGCAACTGAATCGAGGATGTTAATAGTAGTAGTATTAAAATAGTCCACTGCTTGGTCTAGGTCAAGGCTATGTAGTGGTTCCCAGTTTTTTTTTTTTTTTTATTTATTTAACATTTGTTGACCGGGAAAGTCCGACTAGGTTCCACAGATCCTGTTTTCAGCGGAGGCCCGGGGAGAAATGCTCCAGACGCATGTCTTTAGAATGTGGGAGGAAACGGGAGTACCTGGAGGAAACCCAGGCGAACGCAAGGAGAACATGCAAACTCCGCACAGAAGGCACCCCGGCTGAGAATCGAACCAGAGAACCTCTTGCTGTTAGGCGACAGCATTAACCGCTGCACCACTGCGCCGCCCAGTTACATTTGTTTAACATATTGTTGAGTTCTAGAAGGTTGACATTGCGATCGTTTCTGACTTGTCTGTAGACTATAGGTTTGGGAAAGTTAATACGTTTTCGTAGGAGTAAAGTAGGGAGATGGTCGCCAAGTCCAGCTGGTAGATTACCTACTTGGTAATTATGTTCAGGGTAGTTTACTAATGTCCAGTCTAGTATAGATTCTTTATGGGATTTTTTGTCAACTGTAGTAGTTTCTTGAATGAGTTGAGAGAATCCATACAGGTTGATGTGGTTAGTGGGGTTTTTATAGTTGCAGGCTAGCCAATAAGTGTTTAGGTCACCTAATAAAATAGTCTCCTGTGGGAGATTATCTGTTATCTGGAGGGATGTATGTACAAAGTATATTGATGCTCTTTTTCTTATTTACCAGAAGTACAGAGCCTATGATCTCTGCAGTATTAAATTTGGGTAGAGGGGTTAGTAGAGATTGGAGAGAGATTGTATTTTTATAAACAGTTGCAATGCCCCCACCCTTTTTACCCGTCCTATCTAGCCATAGGATATTATATCATGGAGGGAGGATTTCTTCATTCTGTGTGCTGGGTTTTAGCCAGGTTTCTGTTGTGGTGAGAATGTCGGGGGAGTAGTGAGTTATGAATGTGTGTAAGTGAGGACGTTTGTTTGATATACTGCAAGAGTTAGGATTAATGATGAGTAGATCTGCAGTGTGTTTGTTTGGGGTATGATGTTGCTTGGTCCTGGATTTGGATGAATATTCCCAGAGGTGAGGAGGTATTTCTTTAGTGAAAGTTGAAGCTTGACAGTTTGTAGAATATCTATGTGGAATTTACATGCTGGTTTTCTAGTGTAGGATACTGGAACATACTTGTTACGTAGTAATAGTATTGTGTTATCACTAAATTAAAGAGGGGGCTATAGGAAAGCTTATGTGTGTAGTAACAGGTGTGAAGGTGTGTGGTAGTGTTGTGTATGTGTGCAAGTATGTCATATAGGTTAGGGTTGTGAGAGTTAGTAAGAGAGATGAAAGTAATGCCTGCATAGAAGTTAGAAGTTTTTTATCTGAATCAGTTAAATGTTTCATTATCCGAAAAGTCTGATAATCCAAACTAGCCTCGGTCCCAGTTAGTTCAGATAATATACTCTCTACTGTAATATTCTTATGACCTTGCAGGTATTTCTTCAGGTGCTGCTATTTCAGGATAGTCTTGTGACTTGCTTGGTTTAAGACAGGAGTCTTACACCGAGGCTTTGTCACATCTTGTTGACTAAATACTCCAGTGACACAGATTTCTGATGTGTTTAGCTGATGATGATATATTTGGTTAAGAGAAGAAAGGGAAAACAAGGCTGTCATTAAAAAAAATGACTTCATTCATTTGATTGGCTCTTGCCTCCCCTATAGTGCCTTTTTTAGGCGATGTTCCAAAGACCAAATTTCCACCGTAACAGGTATAACTAAATGCAATCTGAGGATCATACTGCTCAATGCTAGAAGTCTAAATTGCGAGAGGAACTTGCTCAAAGCACTCCTCAAAATAGAGAACAGGACTGTTTAAGTCTGTTCTTCAAATTTTCCCTTAGATCTGCTAGTTCTCTCCTCTCCTGCACTTTTGCTAGCTTATTAGTCTAGCACTTTACCAGACTTTTTGTAGCAATTATTGTAGCACTCAAAAGTGCTACCAGCACTAAACGTTCTACAAGGAAACAGCTCCAGTACTTGTTATTAATGCCCACCCCTCTAGGTATGTCTAAAGGTCAGTTCCCTGTGCTTTCTCCTATTAACCTAGTGAACTTGGGCACCCTGAGTCAATGTAGCAACTGCCTCATGTACACTGACAACCCTCTCCTCTTACCTTCCAACACTCAGACTTGTGAGAGATGCAGTTATATATCCAGATTGGAAGGCACGCACTCTCCGGCCAAGACCGGAATAGCTGGTCAAGAGGAGAAGGTCAACACTTGCACCACACCACATGGAACACATAGCCCTCCAGAACACACACCAGCACTCCCTTCACATAAAAACACAAACCACGCACCCACCTTCGCGTAGGCATTCAGTAGAAATCTACCCAAACAGCAGAGACCTCCAAGGCAGAAATGGACTTGACCACCACAACATAACACCAATCACGAGACACATAATGCTCCTAAACAGTGTGCCACTCAACCAAAGCCCCTAAGGCAAAACAGCATGCCCAACACACTAGTCATAGGTGACTCGATAGTGAGGCACACTGATGTCCCACTCACTAGGTTGAATAAGGAGAAAGTAACAGTCAGCTGCCTGTCAGGTGCCAGGATCTGCCACATAACGCACGCACTCTGGTCCCTCAACAACAAGTACAAATATGACTCTGTCATTGTAGATGTTTTTGTGAATGACCTGAGACATACCTCCCTGGACTACATGAAAAGAGACATGGAGGAGCTCTCTGGCTATGTAGCCCAGGTGGGTATAACCCTAGCCCTGAGCAGCCTCCTACCATCACCCAGAATGATACCACAGTACAAGCAGAAAATGATTGATTTCAACAATTGGCTAAGAGTCTGTTATCATTCTAAGGGGTATCCAGTATCTGTCTGCCTGGGATGACATGATTGACAGACCTCAATGCTTTGCCATAGATGGCCTGCATCTGTCACCCCTGGGCTTCCAGATACTAGCCAAGGCTCTTGCCACCCTTATAGTGCCTTTTTTAGGTGGTGTTCCAAAGACCAAATTATCACTGTAACAACTATAAACAAATGCAATCTGAGGGTCATGCTGCTCAATGCTAGAAGTCTAAATCTCAAAAAGCACTTGCTCAAAGCACTCCTTAAACTGGAGAACATCAACATTTGTGCTGTAACAGAGACCTGGTTCAAGGCAGTAGAAAGCACCCCTGCACTACCAGGCTATAACTCATTCCACACCTCTCAGCCCCAGCACTTGTATCAAAGCTCCAAAGGCAGTGGTGTTTACATATTCATAAAGGATGTGCACACCTCCAGACTTGTAGCCCAGTTTAAAGCATCAGAGATACTTCAGGTGCAGTTAACATTGGGTAAGACAACGATTCAGGTTATAGACTGCTGTAGGTCCTAAACCATGTTCCAGGACTCCCACTCCATGTTCCTAAGCATCCTGGAGAATATTAGGGTCCAACCTAACACACTCATACTGGGCAACTTAAACTACTCATCCATTAACTGGGTAAACTACTCATGTACCAATACACTTGCCCAGTGTTTCCTGGAATTCATTAATTCCAGTGCCCTAGACCAGCTCGTTCTTGCCCCCACTAGAGGTAGCAACATCCTTGACCTGGTCATTATTAACATGGGTGACCGTTGCTCTATATCAATAGTAAACTCCTCCCTGGTTAGATCCGACCACAAGCTAATCATCATGGAAATCCACCCCCCCCCCACCGCAAAGGTAACCACCATGAAAAACTTCTCCGAAGCTAAAGTAAGGCTCCTAAAAACAGAGGTGGCTAACTTCACGGCACCCATGCAATTAGAGAACAGCTGCATGACCACTGAATCATACACTAATGCCCTGTACAAACATGTACATAAATGCATGGATCTCGCCATACCCAATAGAGCCAAGACACTGTCCTCCAAAAAAAGGAAGCCAACATAGTGGTCCCCTGCCATAAACAAGGAAAGGAGGAAACTGATGTGGAATAAGGTGAAGTCCCAAGACTGGAAAAACTCCCTTATCAGCCTTAACAAAAAGTTGAGATCCCTCATCAAATCCTCTAAAGCTAGCTATGAAAACAGAATTGCAGCAGATAGTAAAGACAACTACAATGCCTTCTTTATTTATGTAAAGAATCTCCATGGTAATACCCAGATTTTCTTAGAGCTATTGCACAATGGCACCTCCTATACCGAGTCAACAGATGTTGCCATTATACTGGCCGACAGATTCAGTGCCAATTTTACCCCTCTCTCCCCCACCAAAGGATCAATCGCAATACCAGTAGATTGCCAGGCACCCAGTATTACTGCTGCACAGGTTAAAACAGCACTTTCCAAGGCCAAGAATACAGCTTCTATGGAACCTGACAATATCCCTGGATGTGTTCTACATGAACTACAGAGTGAACTAGCACCTCACCTGTGTGCCCTGTTCAATAACAGCCTCACCTCAGGCTTTGTCCCTACCGAGTGACGCACTGCTACAGTCATCCCTCTCCACAAAGGAGGAGTGACTACAAACCCTGGGAGCTATCGCCCCATTAGCCTGACAAATCTGATATGCAAAGCCATGGACCGCATCATTGTGGACCTAATTAACAAGGATATAGGGAATCTCCATACTGTAGATCCCACTCAGTTTGGTTTTGTGAAAGTTAGATCATGCCTGCTCAACCTGGTTGACTTCTTTGAGTCATTCACCAGAGCTGTGGATGAGGGCAAGGCAGTTCACACAGCCTACCTCGATCTGGCCAAGGCCTTTGATACCATTTCCCACTCAGGAATTATTGATAAACTCACCAAACTAGGTATCAGCCCCTATATCACTTGGTGGGTTGCAAATTGGCTCACAGATAGAACCCACAGTGTGAAAGTAGCGGATTCCAAGTCAGACTGCTGACAGTCACGAGTGGAGTCACTCAGGGATCGGTCCTGGGTCCTCTTCTGTTTGGCATCTACTTCTCAGACGTCCAGGCCAACACGGAGGGACTCTGGCTGACCAGGTTCGCAGACGACTGCAAGCTAGGAGACATTATTAACTGCCCCAGTGATGTAGCATCCTACAGAAAGGCCTCACTGAGACCAATGACTTGTGTCGAAACCATGGCCTTAAGCTTAATGCCAAAAAATGTGTTTTCATCCCCTTTGGGAAAAATTCAGTTCCCGCTAACTACCAAATCAATGGAAGCCCCCTGAATACTGAAGGCGTTATAAGAGATCTGGGCACACAGGTTGACAGCAACCTGTCCTTCGACCCCCATATTGCCACTGTGGTCAGAAAGTCCTATGTGACACATCTCATTACCAAGGGTTTTGCATCCAGGAAGAAAGAGGTCATCATCTCTCTCTACTATTCCCTCATTAGGCCAATCATCGAGTATAATGCCCCATTTGGCATGTACCTCACTAGACACACACATCAAGTGGAAAGGCCACAAAAGTTCCTCACACAGAGGATCCTAGGCCTTAAATACATGTCCTGCATGGACAAACTCAAAAAACTCCAGCTATTCTCGGTCTTATATCATCTGCTAAGAGGCGATCTCTGCTTGACTTACAAAGTCATGTCTGACCCAGCTCTGTTAGAAATGCTACATCTAAAGAAATCCCAATCCCTCCGCACTTCACGCTCCAGAGACCTCATCCTCATTACCACAATTAACAGAACATGCTGGAGGGACAGGTTCCTCACCCAGAGACTGCCCATGCTTTGGAATAGACTTCCCGTACATGTCAAGCAGAGCACTTTACTGGCCGTCTTCAAGAGAAATCTTGATGAATGGAGGGGAAACAGAAAGTTCACCCTGGGGATGATCACTCCAGTGGCTCTACTTGATAGAGGCAATGGGAACTAACATCGGGCGGCACGATGCCAGGACACTTTTATGGGCTAGGGTTGTAAAGGCACCAGGGCCATTAGCCTAGTATGCACCTATGAACCTATGTATATCTGTGTATATTATCTACTGTATATCTGTCTATCATGAATGTTTGACATGTTAAAATGTGTGCACACAAGATTGACAAAAACATATCAAGCATTCACATCACAGGTAAAGTAAACGGCCAAAAATAAGATCATCAGAAACATTCCTTTTGTGATCTCCAAACCATAACCCTCCCACACTGTTCAATCCAAATTTGTCTTAATGTTAGTATTGTTACAGAAATGTTTTTTTCTAAAGTAAGGTGTACAGTTAGAGTTAGGGGCAAGGTTAGGGTTAGCACGCATTTCTAAGGTAGGAAGAGATTGGGGTTCGTAATGCATATTAACCCTAACCATACAGCTCACCTTAGAAAAAAACATTTCCCTAATGCTTTCTCTATACAAGATATCCCAGGCACTCAAATACAGCAATAAATCCAATGCCTGTACCTAACCCTCCTCCTCAACTTGCACACACATACTAAATCTATCTCCCTTCCTAACCCTTCCTCTGATGCATATTAACCCTAACCATACAGCTCATTTTAGTAAAAAACATTTCCCTAATGCTTTCTCTATACAAGATATCCCAGGCACTCAAATACAACAATAAATCCAATGCCTGTACCTAACCCTCCTCCTCAACTTACACACACATACTAAATCTATCTCCCTTCCTAACCCTTCCTTTGACCCTAACCTAAACACATTTACACATACAATAAACCTTTCCCCTTATCAACCCTAACCCACACATTACCCTCCCTAACAAATAGATACCCACTTTCTTTTGTTGGCCCACACATTCTCTAACAAATTTGCTTACTTTATCATTAGGAGACACAAGATTGCACTCTGCTTGACCAGTCCGTCATTTGACAGAAAGTAGTGCACTTGTGTGCGTGTGTGTGTGTGTGTGTGTGTGTGTGTGTGTGTGTGTGTGTGTGTGTGTGTGTGTCTCACTCTCTCTCTCTGTATGTGTGTGTATATATCTATATATATATATATATATATATATATATATATATATATATATATATATATACACACACACACACACACACACACACATATGTATGGATTGAAATGCTGAAATATCGAATTTCAGAATTTCGAGCCCGTAAAGTGGAAACCTGAAAAGCATGAAAACCCAGAAGTGCGAAATTCAAAATCTCGCACATCTGAGATGTTGAACTAGCACTTCTGCTATACACAAACACACACCTTCCTCCCCACACACAAACACACACTCAGTCCTGCACCCCCACACATCCCCTACTTAAATATTCTAACTCCAAGGTTGCACTACATACACAAACACACAAAACACCACCACACAAGCTGCATTCCCCTTGTACACACACATCACAGTAACAAAACACACTAACACACACACTACAGCCCCTACCTAAAGCCCTTAAAACATGAACACTTACCTAAATCCATATCCACAGCGAAACACCAGAAGCGCTAATTCAACATCTCCGATATGTGAGATTTCGAATTTTACGCGTCTGGGTTTTCATACTTTTCAGGTTTCCACTTTATGGGCTCGAAACACTTACCTGAATCCATATCCACAGCGAAACAGCAGAAGCGCTAATTCAACATCTCCGATATGCGAGATTTTGAATTTTACGCGTCTGGGTTTTCATACTTTTCAGGTTTCCACTTTATAGGCTCGAAATTCTGAAATTCGATATTTCAGCATTTCGATCTTCGAGTGAATCCGTGTGTATATATATATATATATATATATATATATATGTGTGTGTGTGTGTGTGTGTGTGTGTTTTTCAGTAAAGAAACTCCATGTCAGCAGTTTACTCAGTAAACCCACTAACAAAGTAAAGCAAGATAATTTGAGGTCATTTTCAACAGGAGGTATACACTGTTAGAATCTCCTTGTGTTCTGACTGGAGTGCTTTTCAAACAATCTGGAAATATATCGCTGATAAGTATATTTCTTGGCACTTTTCAGAGTTGTGCATTGTCTTATTTTTTGCCTGACTGAATTATTTTATATATTTGCTGTATTTTATATATTTGCTGTTTTCTCATCTGTTCTGAAACTGGTCCCCCCCCCCACCAATTCCTGTGGCGGTGTTGAAGTTTATAAAACTGGTTTAACTAATCATTTTTAAGTGCTTTTCAACTGTTGAGAGCTACAACTCGAGTGCGATAGCCATTTTTCTGCTTTAAAAGTGTTTGCTTTACTGTATCTGTTTCAATTTTTGAAAAAAAAAAAAAAAAATTCCATCTCTCTACTCGTTTTCCACTTTTTTTTATAACCAGCAGAGTCCTGTTTTCAGATTTTGCTGAATTCTGGGCTGTTTTGTAGTTTTTTGTTGCCCAGACTTTACTAAGATAGAAGGAAGCTTCTCTGTTCATCAGTGAGAGGGGTGAGCTTTGAGCAGCCTATCTGCCGCTGAAGGAGTGGTTTCAGCTCAGAATCTGCAGTTTTATTGGCCATTTTGGGCTATTTCTATCCTTTTCATCTTTCTGTTTAAAAATCCATGTTTGCAAAGTTTGTCCGCTTGTATTACTTCAGCAAGATCCTGCCTGGGTGCCCTGCAGAGTTCTTCAACAGCAGAGAGAGAAAAGGGAGACTTTGAGTAGATTAAGTACCTCTGTTTTGCTTTGTGTTGCTTATTTTTGCTAGCCACACTATTCTGAGTGTTTTTTATTAACTTTGCACTTATTTGAACTGTTTTCTGAATTCTGATACTGTTTGCACTTTAACTGATCATTTTTAAGTGTTTTTCAACTGTTGAACTGTTGAGGGCTAGCACTCAAGTGCGATAGCTGTTTTTCTGCTTTAAAAGTATTTTACTGTATCTGTTTTAATTTTTGGAAAAAAAATCCTATCTTTCTACTCGTTTCCCATCTTTCTATAACCAGTAGAGTCCGGTTTTCAGATTTTGCTGAATTCTGGGCTGTTTTGTATTTTCTGTGTTGTCCAGACCTTACTAAGATAGAAGGAAGCTTCTCTTTTCATCAGTGAGAGTGGTGAGCTTTGAGCAGCCTATCTGTCACTAGAGGAATGGTTTCAGCTCAGAATCTGTAGTTTTATTGGCTATTTTGGGCTATTTCTATCCCTTTCATCTTTTTGTTTAAAACCCGTGTTTGTGCAGTTTTGTGTAGCGCCATTTAACTAGGGTTAAACTATTCTTGGTGCCAGAAAGTCTGCTCTTCTAATTTTCCCCTTAGAACTAGCCAGTTTTCTAGTTTTAGCACTCAGTTTCCTTGTGCTCAGCACGTGTTCAAAACTTGTTGCAAGCACTAAATAATCTACAAATTACTGCAGCACTCAACTTTCCTCACTTGTTAGGAGGAAAACAGTTTTTAGTACTTAAATTAATAAGCACCTATCCAGACATGTCTAAGGGTCAGCTCCTGGTATTTTCCCATGTCCATCTGATGAATCTAGGCATTTTGGGGCAATGTAGCAATTGCTTCATGTACACTGACAACCCTCTCCTAACATCCAACACTACAGCCTGTGAGAGATGCAATTATATAGCCAAACTGGAAGCGAAGCTCTCTCCAGCCAAGACTGTATTAGACAGTCAAGAGGAGAAGGGTAAACACCTGCACCACACCACACTTAACACATAATCCATCAAAACCTACACCACGTAAACCCACACATGGTAACACAAAACACACACCTACATTCGTGGAGGCTCTCAATAAAAATTTGCCCAACCAACAGAGACCTCCAAAGCTGAAACGCAAGCAACCACCACCCCCCAACACTACCCAAATGACACATAGCCCACAAAATCAGTGTGCCACCCAACTTCAGCCCATAAGGCAAAACAACACACTAGTCATAGGTGACTCTGTAGTCAGGCACACTGATGTCCCACTCACCAGGCTAAACAAGGAGAAAGTTACTGTCAGCTGCCTGTTGGATGCCAGGATCCACCACATAACTCAAGCACTTAGGTCACTCCACAACAAGTACAAATATGACTCTGTCATTGTCCATGTTGGTGTGAATGACCTGAGACATACCTTCCTGGACCACATGAAAAGAGACACGGAGGAGCTTCTCGGATCATGTAGCCCAGGCAGGTATGACCCTTGCCCTGAGTAGCATCCTGCCATCGCCCAGAATGATACCACAATACAAGGACAAAACGATCGACTTCAACAATTGGCTAAGCTTCTGGTGTCATTCTAAGGGGAGCCAGTGTCTGCCTAGGACGATATGATCGACAGACCACTATGCTTTGCCAGAGATAGCCTGCACCTGTCGCCCCTGGGATTCCGGATACTGGCTAAGGCTCTTGCCACCACTGTAGCACCTTTTTAGGCAAGGTTCAAATGACAACCTCACCACCGTAGCAGGTATAAGCAAGCAAGCAAAATCTAAGGGTAATTTTACTCAATGCTAGAAGTGTAAACCTCAAAATGCACTCACTCGAGGCACTCCTTAGAATGGAGAACATTGATGTCCATGCAGTGACCTGGTTCAAGGTTCCAGAGAGCACCCCTGCATTACCAGGCTGTAACTCTTACCACACCTTTCGGCCACCTAACCTGGACTGAAACACTAAAGGAGGAGGCGTGTCCATATTCATTAAGGATATCCACACCTCCAGGCTAGTTGCTCAACATAATGCATCCGAAATTATCCAAGTGCAGCTAACACTGGGCAAGACTGCAATCCAGGTTGTAGGTTGTTACAGATCCCCTGCTATGCCCCAGTATGCCCACTCCTTGTTTCTTGATATACTGGGTAATATTAAGGTACAGCCCAATACCCTAATAATGGGCGATTTCAACTACACCACCATCAGCTGGGAAAACTCATATACTAACTCATTTGCCCAACGCTTTCTGGAATTCATAAATTCCAGTGCCCTGAATCAGCTTGTCCATACCCCCACCTGGGGCAGCAATATCCTGGACCTGGTCATTACCAGTATGGGCAACGGATGTTACATACCAGAGATCAACTCCTCACTGGTCAGATCCGACCACAAGCGAATCACCCTAGATAGCAATATCCCGCCCTCACCCCCATTAAGAAAACCACTGTAAAAAACTTCTCCAAAGCCAACTTCATGCTTCTTAAGACAGTAGTGGCAAACTTCATGACACCCATACAGACAGAAAATAGAGGTATGACTGCTGAATGTTATACAAATGCACTGTATAACCACATACACGAGTGCATGGATCGTGCCATCCCCAACAGAACCAAGACGCTGTCCTCCCAAAAAAGGATGCCAATCTGGTGGTCCCCTTCCATAAACAAACTCTACAACAGACAGAAAAAGCTGTTGCAAAAGACAGTAAAATCCCCTGCATGCAGGAACCCCCCTGGTCAGCCTCAGTAAGAGGTTCAGATCCCTCATAATGTCCTCCAAAGCTAGTTACGAAAATAAATTCGCCAGTGATTCTAAAGTCAACCACAAAGCATTCTACAGCTATGTCAAGAATCTCAATGGCGACACTCAGATCTGCTCTGAGCTACAGCACAATGGCACTAGATGTACAGAACCAGCTGATATTGCCAACATCCTGGCAGATAGGTTCAGTGCAAACTTCACCCCCCCACTCCCCAAAGGGTCCATCACTATACCAGAAGAATGCAAAGCCCCTGTAATCACGGCTGCACAAGTAAAGACCACACTCTCCAAAGCCAAAATGACAGCATCCATGGGACCTGCCAACATCCCAGGCTGTGTTCTGCACGAAATACAGAATGAACTGGCATCCCACCTAATCACTGTATTCAATCATAGCCTCACTTCAGACTTTCTGCCTACTGAATGGCACACAGCAACAGTTATCCCACTCCACAAAGGGGGCGCCACCATGGATCCCGGAAACTATTGCCCTATTAGCCTGGCGAGCCTGGTCTGCAAGGCCATGAAACATATCATCTTGGAGCTTATAAATAAGGACATAGGTAACCTCCAAACTCTGGACCTCACTCAGTTTGGGTTTGTAAAAGGTAGGTCATGTCTACTAAACCTGATTGACTTCTTTGAAGCAGTCACCAGAGCCGTGGACGAGGGTAAGGTGGTGCATTCAGCCTATCTTGATCTCGCCAAGGCTTTCAACACCATCCCCCACTCTGGAATTGTAGATAAACTCACTAGACTGGAAATAAATCCCTATGTCACAAGATGAGTGGCCAACTGGTTCACTGGCAGAACCCACACAGTGAAAGTAGCTGACTCCAAATCCAACTTCAGACCAGTGACAAATGGAGTACAACAAGACTCAGTCCTGGGTCCTCTCCTGTTTGGCATCTACTTCTCAGAAGTCCAGGCTAATACAGCAGGTCTTTGGCTAATGAAGTTCGCAAACGACTGCAAACTAGGTGCCATAATAGAATTGCCTAATGATGTGGAAATTCTTCCAAGTGGCCTCAATGAGAGTGATGCTTGGTGTCAAAGTCATGGCCTCAAGTTCAATGCCAAGAAGTGCATTGTCATCCACTTTGGGAAAAACACTGTACCCATGAACTACCACATAGGCAGTAGCCTACTAAACACCAAAAGTGTGATGAGACCTTGGGACACAGGTGGACAGTAGTCTCTCCTTTGATAAGCACATCGCCACAGTAGTCAGGAAATCCTTCTACGTGGCACACACCTCATCACAAAGGGGTTCACCTCCAGAAAAAAAGAGGTCATTGTTCCTCTCTACTCATCCCTCATCAGACCCATTATAAAGTACAGAGCCCTGTTTGGCATGTACCACGCAAGACAGCTGCAACAACTAGAAAGGCCACAGAAATACCTCACTAAGAGGATTACTGACCTCAAACAGATGCCATACACAGACCATCTCAAAAAACTCCAGCTGTACTCCATCGCTTATTGCCTACTCAGAGGTGACCTCTGCCTAACAAACAAAGCCATGTCAAACCCAGATCTGTTGGACATGTTACACTTAAAGAACCCTAGTCCCTCCGAGAGACATGCTCCAGGGACCTAAACCTTGCCACCACAATAAACAGAACATGCTGGAGGGATAGATTCTTGTCCCAGAGACTTCCCATGCTCTGGAACAGACCACACATTCATGTCAAGCAAATCTCCTCATTAGCCCTGTTTAAGAAAAATCTGGACAGTTGGATGGGAAATAGGAAATTCACCCCGGGGATCACCTCTGTGGCTCTGCTAGACAGGGACGCAGGAAAATAACTTTCTGGGTGGCGAAAGCCAGAGAACTTTTTTGGCTAGGCTTATATAGGCCCCAGGGCCGATAGCCTAGTACCTACCTATGAACCTATAGCACAAATATTGCCAGAGAGCTTTCGCATGACATCAGCTTACTTTTTCAAACTTCCCTTCCCCACTACCGTTAAGTGGAAAATTTCAGTCTCTTTCTTAGCTGTGGATGACTAAAACAAATGGGTTTTCCAAGCAGTTCAGCAGGGTTATGCAACAAAGTTTGCTATGTGTTCAGTTACAAGACATCTCACAGCTAATTGGTCAGTTAATAATAAACAAAAGGCAGTACTGGGGCACCTCCTTGGCAGAGGGACCAGGATTTTTACTGCATACTTATTCCATTTCCTGTAAGAAGAAAACCTCAAGACCAGTTCTAGGTTTTCAAACCTGAAGAACTTATTTGCAAAATCATTCAAGGTGATGGTTGTGTAGATATTATAGTGACAGAGCAAAGTTCTTACATGCTGTTGTAGGATATGGAAGATACCTGCCTTCCCGTTCCCCTGAGGTCTTGTCACAGAAACGAACTGAGATTCTAAGTAGTTCTACAGCTTTCCCCACAAATCTTTTGTTCTCAGGAGCATGTACTGGTGACTCCTGGGTGAGTGCACGTAATTCCTGAGCCTAAGACATCTTCCCATCTTCTTTTGTACTTCGAACACAGTTTGGATCTCAGGTGGCGCTTACGTGTTGTAAACATCTCTTGTTTGATAGCTAAAGTGCCATATTGTTCATTATGTTAGTGTGGTTGTATGTAATGAGCTGAGACCAACACTAACATTGTTTCTGCTGTCTGGAAGAGAAATGTAGAGTGAAGTATTGCCATTAGTACTGGTTAATCAATCCAGTCTCTTATAGACATGGAAAGGAGAACTTCTTTATGGAATTTGCTTTCTCGAGGATAATGGTGATTGAATTTGTTCAGCATGACAATTGGTGGAAGGGTCCCATATGCAGATTAAGGCTGTAAAAAATAGTTGCTTGCTTGGCATTCATCCATCTTTGGGTATGCTACTTGTAGTGTAGGTTCCACCCTCTTTTCAGTGCTCCTGACTTGCCTGATTATGTGGGAAAGTGTGTGGAATCACTGGAATGTGGCTTGGCAGTATTTAGGACTGTGGAATCTGTTCCCTAGATATGTCCCATTTCCAGCAAGTATCAAAGACCCAGGTCAGACAGTATCCAGTATCGTCCTGTGCCAGAATCCCAAGCTTCGAGACTCAAGATCTCATATCAGAAGCTGAAGTCTAGCTGGTCTTGTTAATAAGAGTCCAGGAGCATGGCTTTAGGGAACTTGACTTGATCAGACCTTGCAGTACCTCTCCCAGCCTCCCTCCTCCACACCTCTGTGCCAGCTGCCTCTCACTCGAAACCTGGTTCTTATGTCCACCAAATGCAAAACCCATGGATGTTTGTGTACAAGCATATCACTTGATGTTCTTTCCTGTCTACATATTTGCCTTTGATGTATTTTCCTTCTTTTGATGAAACAAGAAATGCACTATGAACTAGCCTCTGACCTCCATGGATTCCACTGAAACATTTAACTGTATATTGGGAGAATGGAGGAGGTGATAACATTTTAAGTTAGTGATGTGGCCAACAACCTGGAGGCAATACAGACAGCATTTTGAACTGTTCTGTATGAAGAGGACGGGAGTTGCTAATGCTGAAGATCTTGTGTACCTTCCTGACAAGCTGGAAGTATTAGAGTGATGGTAGAAAGTTGGAAAAGTTCCAGAGATCACTAAAAGACTTGATCAGATTGGAAGATGGGGTATCAAAAGGTAGGATAAGATTAAATGGTGAAAAATAAAATGAGTTGTTGGACTGTGTTAGAGCCAAAATACTAAAGTAGACAGACTTTACTAAAGTATCCTTCAGACTTGCATCAGTAAAGCATTTGCCATTGCCTGAAATGGAAGTCAGCTATGGGAAAACCAAGGCCAATATTAAGTGAGTTTTTGACTTATGAGAGAAAGCGAGCAAGTATTTTGGTAGTTGTGGAAAAATAGGTCGCACTGAGAACTCGGTTTATGGGACAGGTTATTTGAGAAGTGACCTTAAAACACCATTCTGTTTATTGATGCGAGTGCAAGCATGAAATATTGAACTTTACAATGCCATTCTGTGCTATATTAATGTTTTTGCAAATGAGAAAGTAATCCTGGTGAGGTGATTGAGAAAATGAAGAAACTATCTGTGAGACTGATGCAATTGCTGAAGGAGTAAAAGAAGGACCTATCTGCAGTACAGTGTTGTTAGACAAACTGGAAGGCTTTTCATGACGTTGAAACTTAAAAGAAAAGATGAATCTGTCAGTAGTGATATACCAAACAGGAATGTTTAGTAAAGAATGTTAACTTGCCAACTCAGGGCAGGTAATTTGACTGTAATCTGTGCATGTTATTGTATGTTATGAAATACTTTTTTTGTTTTGGTTGACTTTGTATTTCAAAGTTTAGCCATTTGTAGGTAGTCTGTAATGTTGCTTTGGATGTTAAGTAAAGGTGGACTAAAGGGCAACCATTAAAGTGCTCCATAAAAGTAAATGTTAATTTGTTTATATACTAATAGAACTTGTGAAGTTTTGTGATCGGAGGGATATGACATTGTATAGAAGCAAACACAAGTCTGTGATGGAAACTGTATAGCAGAATACGTGAATTTTGAAAATTATAACAGAAAATAAGGATCTTTATTGTCAAAAGTAGAATTTTTATATTTTCCAAGGGAGGTGCAGCATGTTAACTGAAGGAGGAATAAAGGGTATCTATAAAATGTTTGCCTTTTTAACTTATTTTGAATATAGGTTGTATTTGTAATCGGTAAGTATAACTAGATGTGTAAGGAGTATTTTCTGTATGGAAAATTAAAGTGCTGAGCTTCTGATGGAAATACTTGTATTAGAAGGTGTGTATTTTGAAATGTGAATCAGTAAAATAAGCTAGAACTGTAATCTCATGTGTGAGAGGGGAAGCAAGTCTTGTCTGCTGCTTTTACTGTGACTAATCGGTATTATTGCTTTTAAGCCAGTAAGATGCATTTAAATATTTGTTAATGAAGGTGAAAGGTTGCCTTACAGAACTTTCATGGTGTAATATAAGTTAAACAGTTAAATATATTTGGTTGGCTTTCTGAATCTAGGTAGAACAGTTTAATAAATGCTTGCTATTGAGAGTAAGAGAAGCCTTTGTTTAACAGATAGATGTTAACTTCTTAAAGATTATTATGTCAAATAATTTCTTAAGGAGGTATTACCAGTTTTTTTACCTGCGTTTCAGCATATCTGCAGTAAATAAACAAAACTAATACTGTCCTCTAGTATCACTGTGGGATGAAAGCAAATGCTGAACAAGAATAGCTACAGATAATGAGGGTTATTGAGGGGTGGAGCATGAAAAAAACATAATAAATGAAGGAAAATATGAAAGCATAGAGTGACCAGGGGAATTATTCATTAATGCTGGTTATTGTATTGTGGTTGGTCCATTTGGCCTTGCTAACGATATGCGAAAAGGTGGAAGAATGATGGATATTGATGTTTACCACATTTGTGAAAGATGGAAACTGATGGATTTAAGTGGTTTATGTCGTGCCTTATGGACTTGGAAATGGTGTTGTAGTGTTTCTTTAAAAATGTTAAATGTAAAGAGCCATTTCCTCATTTGCTTTTTTGAGATGTTTATGAGAGATAGAGCAGATTAAAGTTGAGTAGAGACATAAAACCGCCCTTAAGATAAAAAAGAAAGTGAGACCGATATATGGAAGGGTCAGCACAAGACCCAGTGAACTTTTAATGTGTAAATTAAGTTACTCAAGTGGTCGAATCATTGGATGAAGAATTTAAAGTGAACTGGTAGGAAAGAAGACTGATTGCAAGGATTTCAAGGAGGAAGCTTCCCAGGTGGGGATTTTGGCACACATTGTTTTAGGGCGGTATAATCTGAAAATGGTCGAGTGGCCTCCGAAAGACATGCGTGAATGGGCGTGCCTTCGCTGAAGGTTGGGAGTCGGGCTGGCAACTCGGCACCATAAAAATCGACTGCCAATCATTAGCGGACCGGAGTTCCGCTGTGGCGACCCCTAACCGGGAAAAGCCGAAAAGACAAACCAACATAATCCGAAAATCATTTATATGGTTTTGGGTTCTTAAGAAAGGTAGAATGATGCATCACTAATAACATTGTGATAGATCATTATAGGCAATGTCATCTGAGCATGATGGATATTTAAAAGATGAAGTTAATTGGTGTGTATGATAGAGGTAGTTCAGGGACAATGAGTGAGGGTAAGATGCAAGGTGGAGACATAGTTGATGCTAGTGTAGAAGTTGCCCAATTTAAGATGCGAGTTAGAGGCATTAATGATATTAATATAAAGTTATCCAGCTTTCATTTTTGCCTTGAGAGGAATAGGGAAATGGAAGTATGTAGGTTATGGTTTACAGTATGATGCTATAAAATTGCCAAAAACAGGTTGAAACTCTCTCAATGGATAATAATCATTTATCTTAATCACATACTGTGTCATTGATAATGTGAGATAAGCTGTTAAAAAATGTGATCACTATACTATAATTTGCTTAAGAATTTGAGATGGGGTTTAGCTAGGAAATGCTATAAATATGTTTTTATGACCACAACAAAAACAATGGGAAATACTATAAATGTTTTTATGACCACAAGAATAGACAGTCCCCAACAACCTTCAGCTGAGCCTCTTCCACTCCTTCAGCGGAGCCTCTTCCACTCCTAAATCTGGCATTGTCATACATGCTAATGATGAATTCTTCGTTGCCAGACAAATGCTTCATTGGCAGAGTCACACACTTACCTTTGGTTCACCATGATATTGGGGAAATGGTTCCTCATAAAGGAGAGGCTGCATATCAACCAGACAGAGCTGTGAGCAACTCTGACCTTTGAAGACTTTGGAAGAAAGGCTAATTTCAAGGTCTTAACTGATTTGGTCTGACAGTCTATCGCATGATGTCTAGACTTTGGGGGGCTTGCTGTTACGCTCCCCATGCAGAGCTACAGTGTTTTTCTATCAGTGGGTCATAAACAGGGAAATCAGCCTCTCAGCAGTTCATGTAACAAGAGATGTGAATGTACTTTTGGACTGCCAGACATGCAGTATAATCCTGTTGCAATTCAGGAGCCATTTCTGGTTCAGGGTGTTCTAGATATGGAATTGAACTGTCTGCCTTTTAAGAGACTTGTTGTTTACATCTGCAGTTCACTGCAACAGGACAAGAGAAGTTTTGTTGGGGGGGGGGTTGTATTTGTATTTCTCCATTCCATGACACTTAAGCTTTCTTCCCACATCTCCTGCTTTCCCTGTGTTTCAGAGACTTGTAACAAAATTCAGAATAACAAGGCCAAATCTCATTCTTTTCAATCTGTGGTTCCAGAGCAAGGTATTGGAAGACTCTTGCATCCGTGGAGATGCAGGTAAACCTCCTAGTACAAGACAACTAAGTGTTGATCGGGCATATAGTTGTTGTTGTGTCTTTTGGCTTTTCCCAGTTAGGGGTCGCCACAGTTGAACTCCGGTCCACTAGTGATTAGCAGTAGATTTTTACGTGCCAAGTTGCCGGCTCTGACACGCAACCTTCAATGAAGGTACGCCCATTCACGCATGTCTCCACACAGAAGACGCTCTAGCAGAGAATCGAACAGGACGTCTTACTGTGAGGCGACAACGCTACCGCAGCACCACCGGGCATATAGTACTACATTATTTTCTGGGTGCTGCTATGAACCCTCTTAGCCCACTGAATTTCCTTGCATTGTGTCATAAGTAATTGAGGCCGCCAAGAATCCTTCCTGTTTACAAATGCACTTGGCCAAGGGGAAGAGATTTCTGTTTGAGTAGGTCGACATCCCTTTCTGCTTATTTGACTATTTTGTAGGTGATTGGGCATATCTCAGACACCTAGTTTCGGTTTCAGTTATTCTGTATTCATGGTGCCAGTAACTGCTGTTTCTCACCGCTATAACATTGTGGCTGGCAGGACTGTGGCACAGTAACACAGTTAACTGGGCAAACAGTACTTCAAGGGTTTCTTCACCTCTATCTGTCTTTGAAGAATATTCCTTTAAATCAGATCTGATCTTGTTAATTTAACAGGCTTGCTTTACCACTATTTAAAGCTGGCGGTTGAATGATACTGATTTTTTTTTGTATTTGGAAACTCCTTTTTCTGGTGGCCATCATGTCTGCTCAAAAGGTGTTAGAGTTGTAGATCCTTATGTATAGGAATATTTTTCTAGTTTTCACAAGGATCGGGTGTCCCTAAGCACTTACCCATATTTACTTCCAAAAGTTATGTTAACACTTATTCTGAAACCATTTAATCCATTTCCGTTGTACTTGCCATGGCAGAAACCAGCAATAAAAGGGCCAGTCACACTGAATCTGTTCACTCAAATCAATGTTTCTCAAGATTTGGAATCACTGAACAGCAGTTCATGTGGTACAGCCCTTTGGCTGTCACTTCACACCTTCCCGTGGAATTACTCTTTGGATCCCAAATCGAT
Organism: Protopterus annectens; assembly: GCF_019279795.1. NCBI lineage: Eukaryota > Metazoa > Chordata > Ceratodontiformes > Protopteridae > Protopterus > Protopterus annectens. The sequence continues at coordinate 102,474,831 of NC_056737.1, forward strand.
GAGTTGGGCCTTCTTTGCTACCTTTGTAAAACAAGATTCAGCCTTTTAAGCATTTCCTTTGGCTGTTTGTGGCTTTTACTACCTTGGTACATCTGTTGTTTGAGATTATACCCAGTTGGATGACCTTGTAGCTCATTTGGTACTGTAAGACTGCACCTGTTGTTTCCATTAACATTGAGTAACATGTCATAAAATTATTTTCATAGTGGGCCTGAATCTGCTTTGAGACCTCCTTTCAGTGGACCTTGCTTTAAACATCTTTAGTGGCAGGAGCAGTTTGAGGTGGAGGAAGCCTTATTAACATTAATTTCACCTCAGATTGGAACTACAAAGCAGTTACCTTGCCATTGTGCCATGTTTTAAGACTACGGGTAAGAAAATGAGCTTTTTAGTAAAATTTGTGATATTAATAAAATATGTAAGCTACAGCTGTTAGGCTGTCATCAGGCTTGAAGGTATGTAAAAGCATGATTGATACCTGGGCTCGTGAGTGGATGCACAACCCAGGGGGTAGTGGCATCAAGGTCCTTAAATATCCTCTGTTGAGGAAGTAAAAGGTTGTAAAACAAAACATATTGCAACATTGTATCACTGTAATATGAAAAAATGCAGACTTTTAGTTCCTATCTGAACCATGACTGCAGTTATGTATTGAGAACAAACTGGTAATTCAAACTTGAGCAGTACCTGAAGTTTTAAACTTGTTACTGAGTTCAGGTTAAATGGGTTTAGATCTCTTTCTGCATATCAGTAAGTATATTTTATGTTACCTTTTTAAATTATGTTAATTTTTTTTAAATCGTATAATTAAGTAGTGGAGGAAGTGTTACTGTTATAATGTTTTTCACTAACAGGACCTGAGCCAAAGCCTGAGCTGAAGGGTGATTTGAGAACATTCAGAGTGTTTTTAGACCCTAACCAGTACCAACAGGATATGACTAACACAATCCAGTCTGGAGCTGAGGATGTCTATGAAAACTTTAACATCATAATGAGGCGTAAACCTAAAGAGAACAACTTCAAGGTGAGTCATGAACAAGCACATCTGTGAAAGTAAGTTAAGAAAGTAACAGCTCTGGATTTATATGTGTATGTATTTGTTAATAAAGTAATTAAGACCAGACCGCTGTAGAAGTGAAAATGGGCAAAACTGCACATTTATTAATTAACACCAGATGTGTAAGTGAAACTTTTCAAAAATGTCCATTTTTAGATGTCACTAAAAAGAGTAGGTTTTTAATTTTAACATATTTTAAGAAGTTGTACTATACTTTGATATGTGGATATCTTGCTGGAAATGTATAGCTAATTAGCAGGACCTTATTTCTGAATACAGGATAATACATTATACATTGTAAGATCCATGGATGAACCTGTTAGCATTGCATTTAAAATTACAGTTCAGATATCTGGCCTTTCTGACCAAATAAAAATAACTCTCTTTATTGAATTTTGGAAAATAAAATGGTAAGAATAGAGAGCGACTACAGTATAAGATGGTTCATATCTCACAAGGGCTAGACTTCTTCATATTCCATTTATCTATTTTTAGGTTGAATTGCTGTTTCCTGGTCATGTCTATAGGATGTGGTAATTACAGTACTTAAGTTGTCTTTCGGACAGGGCTTTGCATTGTTTGTACAGATTTATAGGAATGGGCATTCCATGGCTGTATTTTTTAACTCATGTTCTGAGGTGATTTTTTGATGTGTTTTTCAGGTCAGGTGTTGTGTAACGTTTTTGTTTTAATTTAGCACTGCAATAACAGTTATGCTAAAGTTGGTTAGTTTTGTGATTTGGTTAGGTTTATAGGCAGTTTAATCATGTTTAGTTTAGCTATTTAGGATCATGTCTGTTTTGCCAGTACTACAGCTTTTCGATTGGCTGCTTGTAGCCTGTATTTTGTTATGTTTAAATAGTATTTTTGTAAAATTAATGTTAGATTTTGTTTCTGTGTGTTTGGTTTTGGTGTTGATAGTGCATAAATACTAATCTCTTTACGAAAAAACAATGTCATTTTTGCATCTTTTTTTCATTTGTTTTTTTTTTTGTTTTTTTCATCTTAACCAGGACTGAAATAAGGTTTTACCAAAGCATTTATGATTTGTTAGTAGTATGTTATGTGCATTAAGAATTGCTACAGTCAATGTAGGTTTACTGACAAGGATGCAGTTTGGAAGTGGGGGACATGATGGTATGGAAGAAGCTGGACATCGTATGTATCCAAGAAACAAGATGGAAGAGCAGTGCAGCAAAGCCACTTGTCTTGGGATCCAGTGTCTACTACTCAGAAGGACAGGCTAGAAATAGTGTAGGGGATTGTGGTGAGGCAGAGAGGCTTCAAAGGACAGTGAGGAAAGTCATCAGAATTAGTGACAGACTCATGGCGATCCAGTGTAATGATAAGGCAGCATTAATTGTCTCAGCCTATGCCCCAGAGCATGGTTGTGATGGTGAGGAAAAGAGTGCATTCAGACAGCAGTTGCAGGACCTACTAGGTAAAAAAAAATGAACAAGCACAGGAAAAATAAAAAATTGAAAAATTAGTAGTCTTAAAACTTTGTTGATAAGCTCAGTCACAGTAATTTCCAAAAATTATAAAACCCAGGTAGTGTTCCAAAGCAACAAGCCTTTATTTGAATAAAATAATAATAGTAATAATAATAATAATAATAAAAATAATAACAATAATAATAAATAACAAATAAAGGCTTGTTGCTTTGGAGCACTACCTGGGTTTCATGATTTTTGGAAATTATTGTGATTTAGCTCATCAACAAAGTTTTAAGACTACTAGTTTTTCAGTTTTTTATCTACTAGATAAAGCAGGAAACATGATGATAATGGGTGACTTGCATTCACGTATCGGAACAGACAGGACTGGCTATAAGACTGCCTTGGTCCACACGGGTGGGGCAACAGGAATAAAGAAGGAGAGGCTATTCTAGACTTCTGTCTGGCAAATGGCTTGATAGTAGCCAACACATGGTTTGAAAATAGAGACAGTCACAGGATCACATACAAGAGCAGACAAATGCAACTCCGGTAGACTTCCTCTTAGTAAGGATAGGGCATTGAGGCAGAATTAGTAATTGCAAAGCCAACACCATTGAAACAGTCATAAACCACTTGGTCAGAGAAGGCTCTAAGGTCAACAGAAGAGATGAAGTCCTGGAAGTTGATTGGAGAAAAAAGGACAGCAGTTCAAGGAATTACTCAGGGCTCTACCATCACAAGAAGAGGAGGAAATATGTGGAGTTGAAGAAGAATGGCAGCACCTCAAAATAGCATGTGTGAGGATTAAAGAACAGATATGTAGTTGAGCCAGGTATGGAAATAAAGTACTTAAGGAACGTTGGTGGTGGGATGCAGGAGGAAAAAGTGGAGAACATATGTTCTTTTTGGGGATTTGAGAAAGAGAATGATGATTACACATTTTGCATATTCAGACTGCTTGGTGTATGGGTACAGGACAGGTAAAGGTAACAATGGATTTCTCTGTTTAGGTTCCCCTATAAGTGGTATTTGTTGATTGAGCATTTCAAATGATTTTAAGGGAAAAGGGGGATATGTGGATGCAGCTGCTGAAACTTGGTCAGCCCAAGCCTCTTGGTATTGCAAACATTTTGAGTTGCATCAGGGTGTTTTTGATTTTGTTAGCCTTAAAATGTGCCACCACCTACAAATAAGCCTGAGAGATTTTACAGAGTCTTAGTGGAGTTTAGTTGCCTTTGTAGAAATTCAGTGGTCGGCACAACTACCACAGTGATAGAGATGTATAAAGGGAATAATGTTACACTGCTTTATGATCCATGCCTGCTGATTAAGAAAGCAGGAGTGCCAGATCTGGCAAAAAGGTCTATCATCTCAAGTGCTCTTGTATCAGATCAGTCAGTTGCCACTCCAGTACGGCACAGTATCGTTTAGGTATTCTGAGGAATATTGAGATTGTGATGTTTGCATACTCATTCAGATAGCAGATACAATGAGTTCTCACCTATGAGAAAATGTTGTCGTATTGCTTACTTCAGGGTGCTGCTTCTAGGTTTACTTTTTAGGTGATGTGTACAGGTTTTTATACTGTTTTTCCAGTGGAACTTAAGGCAGAGATATTGGATATTCCCATAGGTAAGGCTTTCCATTTTTTCACACCATCAAAAAATGTTTTACCAAAATTGAAAGAGAATGGGAGAACAGTACAGAGTGTAAAGCAAGATATTTGGCTGTCAAATCATGCCCTCTTTCATTGGTGGGACACTTCAGGAAAACTGTTCTTTTTCTATGAGCTGGTTTGACTTAAGAAGGGATCATATTTCCTCAGTGGGCGCAGAATGTAATCCTCCTGCTTGGGAGGTGTGTTGAGATTACTCTTAATGACAAAGTTGCTGCTTTCCCAAGTTCACTAGAAAAATCAATCACTGACGCAGGACTTGTACAGCCTGTATCCAATTTTACACACCAGCCCAGAGGTATAATAAAAAAATGACCTTTCTAATAACTTTTACAGCTGGCCAGACTGCAGCAGTTTCATAAAGAAAAACAATTCCACAAGGAGAAGTAAGTGTTGAAGAGAAAATGACAGCAGTGTCAACATCAAGTGCTCTGCAGCTGTGAGTGTGGTGCCCATTATTATCTTGAATACTCTTCCTTCCCAGCCGTACAGGTAGTAGAAGGATTTCCATTCCCCCCAAACACTGGGAACAGATAAAGACAGAAAAATGAATAAAACGTGTATTGTAATGGAGAAGGAAGAAGTGATATAGCAAAAGAAAAAGCAGATACAGTGCAAAATGGATAAAAGTAGGGTCTTGAAATGTGGGAAAAGTGTCCGACCACAGTGTAAGGGCATAAATAATGAAAAAGCTGAAAGGAGAAGATAGAACAGTCAAGGTTTACTATTATCAAAATGTGGAACAGCACTTAAGAGAAACTGGGATGGTCGAATGCATGTTTCCAAGTTTTCGTAATGTCAATCTGAAAATGTTTGAATCTGTGTTAGTGAATGTTAGTGTTCATTCACTAACATGAGATCGATGTTATGACTGGAGATCGCACTACAGTGGGGATCAGGAAATTTACCCTTTTCCTCACTGTAGTGCGATCTCAGCATTGGTGTATATATATATATATATATATATATATATATATATATATATATATATATATATATATATAATATGCAGGGGGTGTGGGGGGTGTAGGATGGCTGGCCCCCCTGCAAAACTGTAAAAACTTGTGCTGTAGATGTACAATTCCTACAGCACTTTCAGCACAACTGCTTGAGGGTCTGACATATCCTGACATTTCAAATAAGTTTGAATGCAGGTGTCGAGGTGATGATTTCCAACATTCTATAAAAGTGACATTACCAAGATCAAAATGTCAGTTCGAGCAGTTGAATAGATTTGGTTGTGAGATTCAATATTTTGATAGTAAACTGCAGTCAGAGTGGGATTGACAGGAGGGACTAGGTTAAAGAGAGGTAAACAAACTTAAGAGCAGAGTATTTTCCAGATATTGATGCAGAATGTTAAGGAAGGGGCTTAATGGGGTAACCATGATGTTTAACAAGAGGAGTGTACAGGTGGTCCAGTAAGCAAGTAAATTGGTGATGTCAGGTAGATTATTTGCCAAGTGATGCTGGAAGGAGGGCTGTGGCATATTGAAATTATTTATGAATTTAATAAGTATGAAACTTTTTTTAAAATAAGAGATTATTTGGTGAACAGAAGTAAATAGACATATGTTTATAAAAGATGGCCTTCAGCCTGACACTGGTCCAAGAAAAGGGTAAGTTATTAATGAGAAGGGAGTATAATAGAGATAGCAATAGTTGACAGCAAAAATAATGAGCAGTGAGTGACTTGATGCATGTTGAGAAATGAATCTTGAGGGCTGAGAATATACTTTCTCAGAGTATAGGAGTCGGCAAGTCAGACAGGGTTCTGTTGAGGGAAGTGATGATGTGGTAGTAGTCTGGAGCTGACTTAAAGGAAACTTGAATAATATGAATGCAGTCATGTGTTTGAGAGAAGAGGTTGGAAGAGGAGGAGCTGAGGATGAAAGATGGAAGGGTGAAAGCTGGAAAGGAGATGTTGGAAAATGAGAGGGAAGGAAGAGCAAGGATTAGCTTGGAAAGGTGAAGATAGTGGTGGCAGTGGATACTCATGAGACAGACAGGAGGTTAAGAAAGGGGCAAGAACAGGAATTAGACTGAAAAATGAGTCAAGGGAAGACTAGTAGAGACAGTGGGAGATTGAAAAAGACAGAGAAGAAGTGCGATGAATGGGTAAAATTGGAATTCTGGAATGTAGAGAGGTGGAGAGGAAAAAAGTAGTAGACTATGGAGGTTTGTTGATGTAACATAAATTGAGAAAATAATAACGCAGTTTGTGATTTGCAAGAAAATGGAAGACTTGTGTAGGGAGAGCAAGAAATAAGAGGAGCGATGGCATTGTCTTTTGAAAGATTGTGTGAGGATACAAGTGCAAGTCAAGGAAAAGATTAGGGACTAAAGCAAGGAAAAAGTGTTTGGAAATCAACAGAATAGGGAGTTATAAGACATTAACTTGGAGATGGAGGCGATATTCAATGCAATTGGAATGTTGAAGGGCAGGTCATATGGTTCTTTTCTGGAATTTGTAAAATGGTGGATAAAGTGGCAGTTGAGGCTGGTAAATATTAAATAATAGTAAAAACTGTGGCAAAATATTAAAAATTTAAGACAGTTGAGTGTTTGTGGAAAATGATTATTCACTGTACTCCAGGCGGAAGAGAAACAGATTTATCCCGGGAATCAGAAAATGGCAAGAGGAAGGTGTGAGGATTCAAGCTGCTGTATCCAGCTGTTTTCAGAATATTTATTGCTGGAGAATCAGTCAATGTTCTTCGTGTTTCACTGTTGCAGTCATTACATTTGGGTAATCCTGGTGGCAGGCTGCCCTCAGTCGGCCTGAATTCCACAGTCCTGGGTCCTGCGTTGGCTGCTGTCGCCCCTTCCCTGATGTTAGGTCGTCAGGGGTATAAAAGATGCAGCCGACACCATTTTCTTTAGTCTTTCTTGCCGTGCGGTGCCCGAAGCAGAAGCAGTTCGCAAGTGCCGGTCGGCTGACTCCTGAGATTTTTGTGTTCGAGTTTCAGATCCAAAGTCTTAAATAAAGCTAAATACCCCATTGGGGAAACTTTTTTCTTGCTCCAGACCAATGTCAGAAAAAGTAAATTGTATTTCTTGTAGAAAGCAAATGCCTCATAAGGACTTTCATTCTTACTGTATTCCTTGCCTAGGCCCTGATCACAACGTTTCTGGTTGTCGGTTTTGTGCTAGATTTAACCAACGCACTATTAAGAGTCGGTATGATTTTGCTTTAAACTATTTTGGACGCCGGTATAATTATCCAGAAATGTCGTTAGATAGCTATCCGACTACCAGCATTCACAAAAAACGCAAAGAAAAGGAGAAAGATAGACAACCGAGGCCCAAAACCGACGATGAAGCTTCTCCTAAGCCAGTCGCCAGTTCACCGGTTCTCAGTGAGGTGCTTTCGCAGCCCCTGATGCCCACTACTTTAGAGTTGCAGGCCGCTACCGACTCCCACATGGAGTCGACCATGCCACTGGAAACTCAAGGTATTGGAGCCTCTGATACTATTCCTTCAAATGGGTCCAGAGCCGCTGAGCAGATACCGGCTTCTGAGGGTGTATTCAGACCTAAACATCTTTACATTAAACCAACCTCAGCTTCAAAGGCTAAAGCACCTTCTAAAGCAAAGAAACAAACTCAAGAGCCACGTGGACAGGCCTCTATGCCCAAAAAACAGATGCTCAAAATGGCCGAAGACTTAATTACCTTGATCAGGGGTTCCCATCCCCCTCCTGATAAGAGGCGTAGGCAAGACACTGACTATGAATCTTCAGATCAGGTTTCTATTTCTTCTGATTCCTCTTCTGATCAGGAATATTCTCTTCCCCCCCATGAGGATTCTGATGCTGAAGAATCTATACCTTCAGCCTCTCCTCCAGAGGACTATTCTTTTGGGGAAACCTTGCATACCATGAGGGAGCATTTCCACTGGGAGAGCCAAGATTTTTCAGAATCTAAAAAGAGGCTCAGGGATTTCCTTTTACTACCTCAACACAGGCCACTAGCCATTCCACCTGTGTTAGACATTGTAGATGATGTGTTTTCGGAGTCTAGTCTTACTCCTGACTCCTTACCTCCAGCTCCTGTTAAGCCTGACAGATATTACAGGGTTCCTGACTCTCATAAATTCCTTTTTAAAAACCCTGCTGCAGACCCAGAAACTATTTCACAGGGTCCCAAAGGAGTTAAGGCTTCCACTGCAAAAAACCCTACCCCCTCTGACAGAGATTCTAGGGCACTGGACAGATGTGGAAAAAAGGTTTAAACATCTGCTACCTTGGCTATAAGGGCCTTAAACTGTCAGTTTCATATGCTCAGATATCAGCAACATGTCATGGCATTGCTTAAACAGAAAATGTTATTAAACTCTGAATGTGCAGAAAACAAGGAAATGCAGGATTTATTGCATGCAGCTGAACAAGTTGGAAAGCATACTTTGCAATGTGGTTTTGATTCTTTGGAGGCCTCCTGCAGGGCCGCAGTTACAGGTTCTGTAATTAGGAGGCATGCTTGGCTAAAGGAACAAAATCTGCCTGATCATGTCAAAGTTAAATTATTAGATGCACCATTACAGCATGATACTTTGTTTGGTGTTAAGGCAGAAGAGGTGTTAAAGAAAATGGAGGACAAAGCTAAATCTATGCAAACTGTCAAAGATTTTTTTACAAGTGCAGCCACCCAGGTTTAGTAGACACTGGCCTACAAAGAATTGGTCCTTTCCAGTGTCAGACAGACCTCAAAGGGGCAGAACAAGACGCCCTAGAGGCAGATCCCAGGTGCAAGGTTCATACAGGTCAAAGCAATGGGGTGCTTCTACCTCCAAAGTTGGAGAAGAAAAATCACAACCATACAGGAAACAGTCCCAATGATGTCCCCCTGCCTGCACCAAGCACTTATCTCCTGGCAGCACCCTTAGGGGGGAAATTAGCAATTTTGTTCTCAAAATTGGCACATTATAACCCAGGACAAGTGGGTTCTAAATATCGTGTCACAAGGCTACAAGTTCCATTTCCATTCCCTGCCAAAGGCAAACGGCTGGCCAGATCTGCCAAAAAATCAATGGGCAGAGGCACGAAAACATGTCTCATCCCTCATGGACATGGGGGCCATTCAACAAGTACCAGAGCAAGAACAGGGACAAGGATTTTACTCAAGACTGTTCTTGGTGCCCAGAAAGGACAAGGCCTGGAGATCAATACTGGACCTATCTATTCTGAACACATTCCTGGATATACCAAAATTCAAGATGTTGACTTTACAGCAGTAGCTGCTGCCCATGCTGGGCAAGAACGCTTGGCTTGTGACTCTAGACCTAAAAGAGGCATACCTGCATGTCCCAATCAGTTATGCAGAAGATACCTCAGATTCAAGGCTGGCTCAATGCAGTATCAATTCTCTGCACTGCCCTTTGGTTTATCTACTGCGCCCAGGGTCTTTTGTAAAGTGCCTGGCACCAATAATTGCATTCTGTAGACAAAGAGGAATACAAATATATCCTTACTTGGACGACTGCCTATTTCAAGTAGAGAACAAGAACATTCTTCTACAGCATCTGGCGTTTGTGAAAAGACTTGTAACATGCCTAGGGTACACAGTCAACGAAAAGAAATTAAAACTAGTATCCTCTCAAGAGATAATATTCCTGGGTGCAAGCTTAAATACAACTGCCCAGATGGCTTATCTCATGCCAGACAAACAAAGGCAAGTGACTACTGATTTCAAAATGTTGGCAACAAAGGCCCAGTTATCTGCAAGAAAAATTCTGCAGGCTTTGGGCTTCATGGCATCCTGCATCCTACTAATTCCATATGCAAGACTGCATATGAGGAAACTTCAATGGTACCTAAAAAGCGTTTGGACTCAACATTGCCACAGCCTGGAAACAATGATTACTCTCATTCCCTGCCTACAACAGGAGTTTCGATGATGGGCAAAGGCTTGTCACCAAAACAAGGGACAGCCATTCACATTACCCCCAGCCAGGCAGACACTAACAACGGATGTATCAGATTATGCCTGGGGGGCCCACATGGCAGGAAGATACATTCAGGGCATATGATCCTGAACCCAAATGCATCTACATATCAATCAAAAAGAGATGCTAGCTGTTCAGAATGCCCTGACAGCCTTCAAGGACCTACTTCATCCGGGACAACTACTGATAAAGACAAGACAACACCACGGTCATGTGGTATATAAACAAGCAGGGGGGGGCACACATTCTTACCCCCTTTGCAGACTAGCCATGACTTTGTGGGACACAGCATTAACTTACCAAGTACATCTGCAGGCACAATTCCTGCCAGGAAGGAAAAATACTCTGGCAGACGAACTAAGCAGAAACCTCATGGATCCCCACGAGTGGCAGCTGGATCCACAAGTCTTCAGCATGATAACAAGGAAATGGGGATGCCCAGACATAGATCTATTTGCCTCCCCTCACAACTACCAACTAAAAAGATTCTGCACAAAGACTTATCACAGACAGGCATGGAAAGTGGATGCCCTATATTTCAGCTGGAAAAACCTATCAGTATATGCCTTTCCCCCACTGCCTCTCCTCCCCAAGGTACTCTTAAACGTCAGACAGGAGAAGCCAAAAATGATACTGATTGCCCCAGACTGGGCCCGCCAGTACTGGTTTCCAATCCTAAAGAGCTTGTCTCAATGCCCAGCTTGGACCTTACCTCAAATACCTCATCTACTGTCCCAGCAAAACAGTCAGATCCTGCACAGCCAACTCAGGACTTTAAACCTGGCAGCATGGCGGATCATATAGTCATAGAAAACACACCTCTCAGTAAAGCTGTGATGGATGTCATTTTGGAGGCCAGAAGGCCTAGTACTAGAAATTCTTATGCTGGAAAATGGAAGAGATTCTGTGCTTGGAATCAGGCACAAGGAACTGATGCAGCTGTACCAAATATTCCTCAGATTTTACAATACTTAACTGAGATGCTGGACAAAGGCCTATCTTTTTCATCTATTAAAATTCATGCCTCTGCCATTTCGGCTCATTACAATACAGAGCCACCAATCTTTTCTCATCCCTTATTAAAGCAGTACCTCAGAGGAGCCAAAAATTTAAGTCCTCCAAGGAGATCACTGATGCCTGCATGGGACCTCAACTGTGTCTTGGAGAAACTCACCCTGCCTCCTTTTGAGCCAGCTGCAACTGCTGATATAAAGTTTTTATCTTGGAAAACAGCTGTGCTCCTAGCAATAACTTCTGAAAGATGAGTTTCAGAGCTACAGGCACTCATGGCTGTAGAACTTTTATCATTTTTTATCCAGACAGGGTGTCTCTGAGGACAAACCCAACATTTATGCCTAAGGTGGTGTCCAGTATGGCTCTTAACCAAACTATTCATCTGCCAATTTTTTATCCAAATCCACAGAACAAGGGGGAGAGAATTCTGCATTATTTGGACGTACACAGACAGCTTAGATTCTACTTGGACAGAACCAAAGTTTTCAGAAAGAGCAATTACTAGTGGCATATGCTGCAGGATCACAAGGAAAGGCTATCTCAAATCAGACTATTTCAAAGTGGATAGGCCACTGCATTCGTTTCTGCTACTTACACCATGGCAAGCCAGTGCCTAAGGGCATTAGGCCACATTCAACCAGAGCTGCAGCCACTTCAGCAGCCTTTCTCAGGGGAGTACCAACCAAGGACATTTTAGAGGCTGTTACTTGAAGTTCAGTGCACATCTTTACAAAGCACTATCATCTGCCACTCTACTCTAAATCCAGGGCAGGCTTTGCCACTGCAGTTCTGCAGGGCCTCATAGCCACTCCTAATGCTGTTTAGCTCCAGCCTCCCAACCTTAGCTTTGGGACTCTACCCAAATGTAATGACTGCAACAGTGAAACACGAAGAACATAGTACAGTTGTGTACACTTACCATAAATGTAGATGTTCGAGTGTATTCACTGTTGCAGTCCAGGTTACACACCCGCCATCCCCCTTTCTTCTGATGGAACCAATCTTTCCTTCTCTGATTTATACAACCTATGTGGTGTATTTGCTTGTAGATGAAGGTACAGTTTATATTGGTGTATGTATTTATATATATATAAATTTTGCCTACCCTTTTAGGGGGCACCTGACATCTGGGGCAAGAAAAACTAAAGAAAATTGCGTCGGCCGCATCTTTTATACCCCTGACGCGACAGCAGCCGACGCAGGACCCAGGACTTTGGAATTCAGGCCGACTGAGGGCAACCTGCCAGCAGGATTACCCAAATGTAATGACTGCAACAGTGAATACACTCGAACATCTACGTTTATGGTAAGTGTACACAACTGTACTTTCTTTGATGCAGAACAGGCTTAAGGAGGAAATACAAAAGTTAGTCCAACAAAAACTCAGGCTACAAAGTCACACAAGCACCTTCAAGGGCCTTCTTAATTTACACCTCTATGCTAACCCTCTTTGTAACTGCAAAGACCCCCCTTGAAGACCCACTACTCCATATAAGTGACCCAATGTATGCCTCCATTGCATACACTATATTCTCACCTGATATACTCACCTAATATGTATTTTTATTTGCTGTAAATATCGCAAATAGGGGTTCTACTCCTGAGTATCTTATTGTTTTACAAAATTGTTCTTGTACTTCTTTGTTTCTCTTACCTTGTATACCAGTTTTTTATTATTATCTAAACCTTCTCCCCAGGACTCCACTGAAAATGGGCACTTTGTGTCCAGTTGGATTTATCCTGGTAAAATAATGTTAAAATAAATAAATAAATAAATCAAACAGAGGGGGGCTTTGCTTCTTATTCTTCTGATAATAAAGCTTATTGAGAGACACTGCCATTGAAACCTTTTCCAATGTTCCGAAGGAAGATGCTTGAGAGAGAGAAAAAAGCACAGGAGTTGATTGGAACAATTGGGTGTACCTTGGATTTGAGCAGGTGTCTGGCTTGGGAGATGAATATGAGCTGAATGAAGACCTGCAACACTAAAATTGGTGAGTAAATGTGAGACTAAATTATCAGTCAGATTTGTGAAGTGTGGCTCTACAAGAAAACAGTGACTGAGAAAGATTCCATTAATGTTTGGAAGGACACTAAAATAAAAAATAGAGAGAAACCGTAAGTAAAATAATTTTTGTTCTTAAGAGTATTTGTATAAAATATTTTATAAAGCATGTTCAGTGATTTGTGGTATGGGATAAAGGTACTAAAGAAATCAAGTACTTTTTTCTTTTTTTATTTTTAAGAAATGCAGGAATTACAGTGTAAAAAGAGAAGCAAGGCTTGACAAAAGCAGGTTCAACTTAATATGCTGTAATCTTGGGCTGTTGGTATGGGAGATTAGGTGTAAACTTGTAGTGATTGTAATATACGTAGAGTTGAGAACTTTTCTCTTACTTTTGAATAGATGAATGTCTGTATTAATGCCATTGGCGTAATCTAATAACAAAGTTTATTTTGTAAGCACGTGTACTATAAAAATAAAGAACATTATGAATGTAATGAAAAGCTTTCCTGTAGCAAATAGATGTTCATTGGGATTTGTGTATTCTGCAGCTGGGGGCAGTTGTACATTCTCTTCTTATGTTTCCATGTAAATAAGCTGACTACAGGTCCAGGCAATAAATCTCAAGAGTTCTAGACATTATTTGCAAAGGAAATGTAAAATTAAAAAGTACAAAGGCAAGCAGCGCAATAAAAAAAAATAGTAGTTTGAAATTATTGGAAGGGATTGAGTTTTCCTGGTACCTAAATACCTCAGTCCATTTACTAGACCAGTGTATTTTTTAGTTTTATTAAAATATAGCAGTATACTTTTTCTTATGGCTAAAAGCTAATGTTTTCTTAAAGCATAAAATCTGTTTTCACATCTGGAAGGGGAATAAAGATATGACAAGAGCAGACAGTAATTAGTGTAAGTCGGAGCACAGGCTGTAACATGCTTTTTACATGGATGACCTTCATTTTAGGTTGGGTAATTCCTGTGGGCGCAGCCTTTGATTTGGGAATCTGGAGGGTTAAACTTCATTATTTGAAAGTGTACACAGTTTTGTGTGTTTATTTTAAGTTAATATGCTGTGGGGTGTTCTGTGTAAGTGTGTGTATGTGTTTTTTTTTTTTTTTTTGAGGGTTTTCATTAAAACAAAAAGTCTTCTAAAATGTGACAGATGACAGGAAACAACTGTACAAAGGATCAACTTGCCAAACATTTGTGGGTGCATGTAACACAAAAACTGGAAATAGGCATTTTTAAAAACTAATATATATAGTAGGTGGGTATAATAACTTCTTTATCATAATGGCTACACTCTCTATATTATTTTAGGATGGAAATGGCCTCACAGATGTAGAGAAAAAGGTAACCGCATTGCATTATATTAAGAAATTAACTAAGGTAACTGTTAAGAAATTGACTAAATTATTTAAAACTACACTGGCCACTACTTTTCTCCTCCCCACTCTTCTTTATGGGGCTTCCATCCTTACTAAACTCCAAGCTTCCCAAAAATTGAAACTTGAACAATGCTATTACAAAGATAAATTTGAAGCGCATACCCCTTTCAGAACACACCATTGTATAGCACTGAAAAGCCTTAATTGGGTAGACCTGCCACATCCACTAACATATACACAATTTCTTACCACCCATAAAATTATCCAGCATCCATCTGCCTGTCCAGCACTAAAAAACAGTAATCCAACAAAATGGTGAAAGACCAGCAGAAAAAGCAGCAGCAAGTCCAGCATTGATAAAAGTTCACTTTAGAAGGTTTATTAACAAACTCACACTTAAAAACAATAAAAAATATATCATTGAATAAAGTGAGATACTAGCGCTTTCATCCTGGGACCTTCCAGGACTTCCTCAGATAAATCTAGTATAGTTAAGTAAAAAACTTATGTCACGAGATCATTAAACATGAAAAATAAAACTTTCATAAAATAAATGTAAACAAGCAATGAGCACTTTTGGATTTAACCAAACCCCTTCTCAGATCTGCCATTGACAATTAAATCCTTGTTTAAATAAGTCACAACCAGTCAGATAACCATTCAGGTACACCGCCCGTCTCATAAACCAATTGGATGATTCTATGAAGCCTCTGCCCTTTAAGGACCAGTTTTAAAGATATATTTGCACTGAGACCAGGAGGTATACAGACTTGCAATTCGACTATCCACTTCATCGCCTTCCGTTCAGTTCTTAACACAATATCTCCCCCTCTGACATTATCTGAAGTAACTTGAAGTGCTATACAATAAATAACTATGTCCGTTATTGTCAATAATATGTTTAACCAATGGATTCTTTAGATCACAAAGCCTAATATCACTGACATCTTTTGAGATTAGATTCGTTCCTTGAACATTGTCTGTTTTTCCTATATAAATACTCGAGCACAGTTGACAGAGGGCTATATAAACCAAATGTTTAGTTTTGCAATTTGCATAGATGTAACATCTGTACTTCTTGCCTGTATGAGGATGTATAAATTCATTTTGTGTCCAGATTTATTTATAATATGTGCAAAGCCTACACAGAAAGTGCCAACTCTGCCAGAATGAGGAGGCACCATCTTATGGAAAGAGTAGCATAACATTTGCTTCAAACTCTTATCTGTTCCAAAAATGAAAGCGGGAGCATCCCCAGCTATGTCCTTTAGAGCAGGGTCAAATGAGACAATCTTCCAGTTAGCTCTTATACCACAAATGTGCCTCACATCACCAGCATAGGTCAACTTAACTCTATTTCTAGTATTATTGAATGGACTTCGTCCCTTCAAGTTCATTGTAGATTTCTGTCTTTCTGTTGATTGATTCACACTATGTGCTCGCTTGATAAACAGCCGTGCCCTATCTCTCCTTATTAAATCAGATTTGGCCATTTCTCTGTTTATTTCTCTATGATTATACCCTCTCATTTGAAGGTCTATTTCCAAAGTGGTAATAGCTGCTATGTAATCTTCTTCTCTTGTACATAACCTAGATGTTCTACATAGCTGATTCTTGATCATGTTAAAAAAGTGAACGTCAGGTGCATGCTACTCCTGTGTAACAATTTATTTTTCTTGCAACCCTTTTTATGTATATTAGTGTGAAAGGTTCCTGTTTCATCTACTTAGACCTCTACATCCAAAAAATTAATATGAGTGGTGGAATAGTGGAGAAAAAATTTCAAAAAGTCTGTAGTACTTTCCAGATAAACTTTAAACTCTTAACTTATCATCTGTACCTTCCCGTATTAAAAAGTCATCATCAACTAAATGTATATAAAATTTCAAAAAGTCTGCAAATGGATTATTACTTAACTCACAGTTGTTTTTCCAATGTGCCATCACCAAATTGGCATAGTTGTTAGCGCATGGTGTGCCTATGGCAACACCCCATTTCTGCAGTAAATGGTTTTGTCAAACAATAAGAAACAGATTATACAATCATATATAAAAGGACTGTAAGAAAAATAATTTGCTGCACAAGAGTAGCATGCACCCGACGTTCACTTTTTTGGGAGAAATAAGAATTTGAAAAAAAAGAAGTTATGTACTTACCATAACGTTCGATGTTTGTAGTCCATCTCGCCCTTCATTCTTACACTTGGGTTCAGAGCCAAGGTTCGGCTCTGACTCTGCAATTCTCTAGCTCAAACTCTACTGGTTGGCTCGTGGATAGGAGGTATCCCATAATGCACCACTAACGTATCCCAGATTTTGTTTGCTGCAAGTAGTAAGTATGCAGAGACAAAGAACAAACCATGTAGAAAGGTCTCAACATCGAGATAAGGCAATAGTCACAGTACCCCCAGGTCCTCAAGGAGGGGGCAGGAGGGCGTGTTCGTAAGAATGATGGGCGAGATGGACTACAAACATCGAACGTTATGGTAAGTACATAACTTCTTTATGTTCTGTAGTCCTATCTCGCCTTCATTCCTACACTTGGGACAGCGTCCCTAGCACCTTTTTCTTGGGTGGCTCACTGGAAAATGCTCCTGAGTACTGTGGAAACAAAGGACCTGTTCCTGGAAGCCACGTCCAATTTTTAGTGAGTAATGAATGTATGAGGTGAAGCCCATGTTGCTGCTGTACAGATGGTATCTATAGGGATCTTTGCTTGAAAGGCTACCAAAGTAGAAACAGATCTGGTAGAGTGAGCTTTCACCTAGAAGGGAAGATCTTTGCCACTGGATGTATAAATAAAAGAATTGCAGCTGGAAATCCAGTGAGACCATGTGGTTTTGGAGACTGGTAGGCCCTTCCTTGCATCCGAAAAGGAAATAAACAATTAATCTGACCTTCTGAAATTCTTAGTTCTGTCGAGATAAAATCGCAATTGCCTATGAACATCAAGCTGGTGGGATTTGTACCCTGCCATGTCAGAAAAATTAGGGAAGAAAACAGGTAGTTCAATGGATTGATTAATACTGGCCTGAGAAGAAACCGTAGGAACAAATGAAGGGTTGATCTGTAAGGAAACCCTGTCTCTGTGAAACACCAAATAAGGGGGCTTAATGGAGAGGGCTTGCAGTTCTGAGACCCACCTTGCAGATGTAATGGCCACTAAAAATATAGTTTTCCAAGATGGGAACTTGAGGTCACAAGTTGCTGAAGGTTCAAAAGGCCTTGAAGTAAGTTTTTGAAGTACAAAATTCAAATCCCAGGATGCCACAGGATCCAAGACTGGAGGTCGTAATAAAGTGGCCCCTTTAAGCAAAGCTCTAGGGTCATTAGCCAAATGAAAAGTAGAAATAGCTGCCAGTTGAACTTTAATAGTGACAGCTGCTGAGCCTTGATGGAACAGCTGAGTAAGGAACTCCAAAGTGGCAGAGATGGGAGCTGTATAAGGATCGAAGTTTCTCTCACAGGCCCAAAAGGAGAACCCTTTCCATTTACTGGTGTAAGTCTTTCTGGTAGAAGGTTTGTGAGAAGATGTCAGGATATGTACAACATCAGGGGAAAAGTCATGAAGCCTGACTAAAGATGAAATTGGGAGCAGCCAAGCTGTCAAATTGAGGGTGTGGAGAAAGGGATGGAACACCCCTGACATGTGCATCAGTAAGTCTGGCACTCAGTCCAGAGTCCACGGTTCGTCCATTAGATGAGGTCTGAGGAAGGGGAACCAAATCCGTCGGGGCCAGTAAGGAGCAATGAGGATCATTGTGCTTCCCAAGGACATTGCTTTCTGAATTACCCTTGATGTCAGAGGAAACAGTGGGAATGCATAGAGAAGTCCCAAGGGCCAATCATGAATGAGTGCATCTCTGGGTGATTTCCCCCTTTGGGGGGATCAGGGTGAAGTAGCTGCTGCATTTGGCATCTAGAGGGGTGGCAAAAAGATCACAGCAAGGCTGACCCCATCTGCGAAAAATCTGTTCTGCAATGTGAGGGTTCAGAGACCACTCATGAGGCATCAGAATAGCCCTGCTGAGCCTTTCGACTATCACGTTGGTTTTCCCCGGAATGTGCGTTGCGATCAAAAAACAGTGAGAAGACACTGCCCACTCCCACACTCGAAGGGCCTCTCTGCAAAGGGGATACGATCTGGTCCCTCCTTGTTTGTTTATGTACCAAACCACTGACATATTGTCCGAGTGTATTGCAATCGTCCCTAGAGGGAGAAAGCTGTGAAGTGCTTTCAATGCCAGAAGCACTGCTCTCATCTCCAAGATGTTGATATGCAAATGAGCATTGTGTTCCTGCCATGTGCCTTGGACTGTTCTCCCTAGTTAATGCCTCCCCCGACCCTATCTGAGAGGCATGCGTGGTCATGGTGGCGACAGAGGGAGACTGAAGGTCTGCCTGTGGTCAGATGACTTGACTGGGTCCACCAGCAAAGATCCTGTTTGCATGATTCTGTTATCAGAATGGGGTGAGAAAGAGGTAGATGCTGCAGTGACCATTGGGCAAAAAGTAACCACTGAAGAACCCTCATGTGCAGTCTGGCTAATTGAACTAATGTTATTGTAGAGGCCATCGTCCCCAACAATTTGAGCACTGTCTTTGCTTTTGCCTTTCGCTGAGGAAGTAGATTCAAAATCTGCTGCCTGAGATTCTGAATTCTCTCTACGGAGAAGTAAGCCCTCATTGTGATGGTATTTATTTTGGTGCCAATAAAATTCACATACTGAGAGGGCAATAATGCAGATTTTTGCCAGTTTATTGCAATCCCTAGCTGCAGGCAAGTAGAAATGGTGGCGTCCCTGGCCTGCAATATTAGATGCCTGATGGTGGCAGTCAGAAGCCAGTCATCTAGGTACGGAAACACTTGGAATCCAAGACGTCTCAAGTGAGCCATTACCACTGCCATGCATTTGGTTACCACCCTGGTGGCTGTGGTGAGACCAAAGGGCAGGGGGCGAAACTGATAATGACTGGCCCCCAGAAGGAAGCGTGACTCCTTGATGCTGTGTCCATTTTGATACGGTAGTATGCATGTTGGAGATCTATGGAGCACATCCAAATGTCTTTCCCTAACAAAGGGAGTATCGACTGTAAAGTGACCATTCGGAACTTGGACATCTGTATAGGATTCGTTCAATTTGTTGAGATCCAAGATGGGCCTCAAGTCCCCTGTTCTTTTTGGCACCAAAAAGAATATGGAGTAAGTCCCTAGTCCTACTTGGTGTCCGGGGACAGGTTGGATGACTCCCTTTATGAGCAACTTTTGGATTTCTAGAGTTGCTGAATTCCTGTGATTGGGTGGAACATCTAGGATTCGTCTGATCCGATGAGAGGGAAAAGAGAAGGGAACATGGTACCTCTGGTAATTATCCTTAGTACCCACTTGTCTTGAGTGATATCACGCCAGGCTTCTGGGTATAAGGATATACGTCCCCCAACTGGCAACAGAGACTTGCAGTCGGGCCTCCTTTCAGGAGCACTGATAAGGACGACCGCGAAAGGACTCATGGTTTTCCTGGTTCTGCGGGCCTCCCCTGCCTCTAGGGCAGCGTCTACTGTTATTTCCCCCTCCTCCTCTGCCTCTGGAGAAGGAATCACCCTGTACATCCTGAAAAAATGTCTGTGACATCTTGAACCACATTTTACCTCCCTTTGGGATAGGGTCTAGAAGGAATGGAAAAACGGACTCCCATGGCAGACAGGGTTTTCCCTTCCTGCTCGCACCTGGTGAGTGTGTCCTTTACCTTGGGTCCGAACAACGAGGATCCATCAAAGAGAGCGTTGGTAAAAGTAGACTTAAAGGCCGTTACACAAGCGCATGCATTCAGGAGTGTCTTCTAAGAGAAACTCATGAACCCGCTGCCCTACTTGCTCCATCCGCTGCATAAGATATCAGCCGCATGGAAGAGTTTATGATAGAATTTAAGGTAGACATCTGTGCGTTAAACTTCTCAGACACCGCTTCAGATACGTTACCTTGTAGAGTCTCTCCCAGTTCATTTAGGAGATCTCTCTGGAGCCTAGTGAAGTGAGACAGGTAGTTCAGCGATCTGAGTGTAAAAGCCACTGAAGAGAAGATACGCTTCCCATACCTATCCATTGTTCAAGACTCCTTGCTCGGTGGCTGGACAGTGGAGGAAGTTTCAGCAAGTTCCTTTTTGATGGCTGCTACTACCACCATGGCATCTACTGGCACACCTTTAGTGAGAAAATCTTTGTCCTGAGGTGCTGACAAGAATTTATTAGGTCTTCTAGGAACTGGTTCTACAGTATCTGGAGATTCCCACAACTTTCAACTTACTACATCCAGTAGCTCGTCAAAAGGTGGAGACACTCAAGAGGTGGAGGGTTGAGACTCGAAAGCCTTCAGGTACACTGACTCCTCATCAGAAGGGGAGGTGGTGGGCCAGCCGCCTCTCTGTTTCTGGATCTCAAGGATATCTGTGAAAGGAGATATCAGAGGATGACTTTGGGGGACCCTTCTGACTCCTCGAGGTCAGTGTTTGATGTAATGGACTCCTCGGGGGAGTCAACATGTTTCCTCTTACAAGTTTTCTTCCGGCGAGGCTCCTCAGAAGGATATTCTGGGGAGACCTCTGAAGACTGGAGACCACTCATGAAGGTTTCCTGAGGCTGCAAGTCTCTGCTGTGTTGGATGAGAGAAGGTGCTGAGACTGAAATCGGCGCTTTAGGGGGAAGAGTGTCTGGTACTCCTGGTTGGAACTGAAGACTTGGACAAAACACTCCTCATAACCTCGAAAGCCGACCCTCCCGGCTCCGAGAATGCCCTCCGCTTCGAAGGTGCAAAGGTAGTCCTCGGTGTTGAGGAGATAGGCTCCGAGGCAGATGTGAGGTCCAAACTCACCCGAGCCGAAGCACCGAGAGGTAGGCTCTGAACCGAATAAGTTCGGGTTCAAGCGTCCCCCTCGGGCCCGACTGGAGAGCTTAGGACCCTAGACCCCTCGGACGGCACAGAAGGGGTCGGAGCGGATATTGGAACCGAGAGACCAACTGAGGTAGCTGGAACCGATCTTTCCACAACAAGTGGCACTGACATCTCTGGCTCAGATGCACCAGAGTGGCTCGGAGGAGGAACATCGACAGGTTGTATGAGCACATTGGGCTCCGGAGCCGACTGGAATGGAGCTGAAAGTAAATTTGCCAGCGTCGAAGTTTGGAGTAGTCTGCGCACCACTCTCTCAATGTCCTCATCATAAAGGCTCCTAGAGGACCTGGAGGATAAAGTGGGAGACCTAGAGAGCTGAAAAATAGGCGATCTGAGAGTTGGAGAGACCGGGCGGAGTTCAGCTGACCAGCTCTGAGACACAGACTCAGTTATCCTCTCCGAAACTCCTGGAGCTGAAACTGATTGTTCCACATCAGAAGCGTCTGTTGGCACCGAGACCAGTGGAGCCGACGAGGATGTAGTCAGTTTGGCAATTTTGTCTGGCAGCTCTGACGACACCGAATGCATGGGAGACCGCCTTTTTGTGGATTTGGCTTTGTCTTTCTTGGAAGATGGTGACTTAGAACTGGAGGACGAAGAAGCCAACTCATCCTCAAAAGAATGCTTTAACAGGCCTTTCAAAATGAGTTTGTTCTTTCTCTCTTGAAGAACATAGGGACTAAGGGCATGACAAAATAAGCAAGACTCTTGAAGGTGAATAGCACCTAAGCAGTAGACACAAAGATTGTGCCAATCTATCAAAGACATTTTCTGGGCACATTTAGTACATTTTTTAAAGCCCGAAGGCTTGTGGTCCTTTGTATCCTTAGACATTTTTGTACAATAATTAAACATCAGTGCCAGAAACCAAGAAAAGAGTAAACAAGGACTACCTCTGACTAAATGGTTAGTCCTGTGGTAACAACAAAGACAGAGGACTAGGTCCTCTAACTTAAATGGGCCTAGCCCTGGAAGAAGACAAAAGCAACAGGACCAAGGACTAGGTCCTGTAACTTAAACGGGCCTAGCCCTTGGTGAAAAGAGAAACAACAATTAAGCAATTAGCACAGCAAAGACAAACAAAAGCGATGCAGGGATACAAACAAAGGCCAACGGTAGGACGGCCAATCAGCAAAAGCACAAAACAGCACAAACAATGCCAACAAATTGTCTAAACCAAACACAGGATATGAAAGATCACTAATTCAGTGAATACAGTTACTTTAGTAAGCAATAACTAGAAAAACAAGTAGAAAAAATTTTCACTTAGCCACGGCCAAGAAGAAGCATGTCTGAGCTCACCGAGCGGCAAACGATATCTGGGATACGTTAGCAGTGCATTATGGGATACCGCCTAGCCACGAGCCAACCAGAAGATTTTGAGCTCCGAACCCAAGTGTAAGAATGAAGGCGAGATAGGACTACAGAACATCAAATGTTACGCTACTCTTTCCATAAGGTGGTGCCTTCTTATTCTGGATGAGTTGGCCTTTTTCCATGTAGGCTTTGTACTTATTGTAAATATGTCTTGACACAAAATGAATTTATACATCCTCACACAGGCAAGAATTACAAATGTTACACCTATGTAGATTGCAAAACTAAACATTTGGTTTATATACCCTTTGTTAACTGTGCTCAAATTTTTATGTAGGAAAAACAAATGTTCAAGGAACAAATCTCGAAACATATCGGTGACATTAGGTTTTGTGATCTGAAGAATCCATAGGTTAAATATATTATTGACAATAACAGATATTGTTTTTCTTTTATGGCACTTCAAGTTACTTCAGATAATGTCAGAGAGGGGGAGATATTGTGTTACGAACTGAACGGAACCAGATGAAGTGGATAGCAGAATTGCAAGCCTGTGTACCTCCTGGTCTCAATGCAAATATACCTTTAAAACTGGCCATTAAAGGGCGGAGGTTTCATAGAATCATCTAATTGATTTATGAATGGGCAGTGCCCCTGAATGGTTATCTGACTGGTTGTGACTTATTTATTTAAACATGGTTTTAATTGTCAATGGTAGATCTGAGGAAGGGTTTGGTTATATTTTGTTTACATTTATTTTAATAAAGTTTTATTTTATGTTTAATGGCCTGATGACAGCATCAGTTTTTTACTTGTATTTGTTCTGCATTTTATGGTGGTGGTGGTGATTTGTCGTACCATATCTGTGTGGATTAGTCTAGTAGAGTTATCTGAGAAAGTTCTAGTATCTCACTTTTTTTAATGTTTTTTTTTTTTGCTTTGTTTTTAAGTGCGAGTTTGTTAATAAACCTTCCAAAGGAACTTTTATCTGTGCAAGACTTGCTGCTGCTTTTTCTGGTGGTCATTCACCATTTTGTTGGATTACTGTTTTGTCTTTTGTGTCTCTGGCTGGTTTTGCAGCACTAAAAAGCATTCAACACAACTATGTTCCCAGTCAGTCATTGTGATCTAGTGACCAAAAACTCCTGTCTGTATATAAATGTAGCAAATCTGTTGGGCATTGTCTGTACTCGTACAAGGTTGTGAAGGATTGGAACTCCTTACCTGTATCTATCAGGTCTGTACCCACCCTTCCATCTTTCAAAACTATGCTGAAAGACTTCCTAGCTAAAGTCTGGCTTTGTTCTTACTCAAAACCAGGATAACACAAAACAAAACTTAACATCTCATGACCAAAGGTTGATCCACCACAAATAAATAATGAAAATAAATGCAGATCAACCACCACAGCAGCAAGTAAAATTAAAAGAAAAAGTTTAATAGTTAGTGCTTTCATGGGTTACCACTTCATCAGACCAAATAAAACATCCAAAACCAGTCAACCTAAAAAGACGTGCAAGAACCAATAAAAATAGACCGATAAAAATCTGTTAAACTGTTGCCTCCCCTTCAAAACAGGTTTGAAAGATAAACAGTAATTAAGACCAGGCGCTCTATGTACTCACAGTGCTGTAATCCACTTGAGTTCTACCTTCTCAGTCAGATTATTGAAATCACCACTCCTTACATTAGATGAAACCAGTTGTAGAGTTCTGAAACAGAGCCTGTTATGTCCCATATGGGTAGAAGCATGACATGCTAGTGCACTTGTTACTTGGTTGCAGATATTACCAGCATGTTCCAAGATGTGTTCCTTGAACTGAACTGACGTGTGGTCTTACCCTCTTAAAAACCAGAGCAACTGCAACAAGTGGTGATATATATTAAGTTTGTGCTCTTGCAACTAGGAAAAAACCTAGGTGAAAAAATCCGTCCAGTAACAGGGTGATGAAAATCTAACATAGAGGAAATATAATTACAGGCTGTGCATTTGTGACAAGGATAAGTACCCTTCCTCTCACACACCAATCTATTACAACTTACCCCATAAGAGGGACTGTAGCACAACATCCTTTTTTAAAGAGAGGTTGTTCTTAAAAATAAAACCAGGTTTCTCTCTGGCAACTCTTGTAATCCTGTCATCTGCTAACAGAATAGGCCAGTTCCTTTTTACAACCTCACAAAAGAAAAATATCATCCACAAATTTTGCATAATGTTTAATGTGTGGAATAAAAGGATTATGAATCACCTTTTCTTTCCATTGCGCCAACACAAGATTAGTATAACTGCTGGCGCCATGGCGACACCAAGTTTTTGCAAAAAATACTGCTCTTCAAACAAAAAAAAGTTATTATTTAAAATGATATCCAATAACATAACAGTTATCATATTTGTGTGCATAGCTGCTGTGATGAAACATAAATAGTCTGATCATGTCCACACCTTCAATGTTAGGTATAACTGTAAACAATGTTTTAACATCAAGTGTCACTGAAAGGCAACCAGAAACATCCAAGTCATTCACTGACTGAAGAAGAGAACAAAGAAAGTGCAAGGTGTCACTTAAAATGGTTGGTGCTTCAAATAACAAATGTCTAAGCTTATGTTTCACAAATAGACAAAGGTTCAGTAAGCCAGCCTTGTCACGAAACTATCAGGCACATAGGCAGTTCAGCTAAACTCTTGCGGTTTTTAGGTCGTCCATGTATCACAGGCGTCAATGGGGGCTCAACAGAAAGAAAATTATATGGGGCATAGTCAATAAGCCCGCACATAAGAAAATAATACAAGTTACTGTGTACATTGGTTATCCACTTATCAACATCAACATCATGATGGGTAAACCTACAGTAGGTAGCTGTGTCTGAGAGCAAATTCCACATGCTAGTAACATACTGTTTGGTATCCAGGACCACCACAGCTCCACCATTATTGGCAGGTCTAATATGTATCAAATCATTAGATCAAAGCTCTTGCAAAGCCACCCTTTCACTATCCATCATATTGTAGAACAACATTATTAAAAATACCATAAATATCAGATTCACGTAATTTAACAAATGGCAAAATAGTATGTTACTAGCATGTGGAATTTGCTGTCTGACTTGATGAATGCATACCTTTAAGACCCACCCTTAGGTCACGTGGTTTAAATAAATGAGAGGGCTATTTAAACAGGTTGTTTTATTGTTGTGTTAGATCTGATGAAGCACCTTGATGGTGTGACAGCATCCAACTCTTTTTATTCTGTTTTATTGTCTATTTTGAATATTAAATCATTATTTTCACTCTGCCTGGCTGCTTTGTTTATACAGTATCCATATAAAAATAAGAACTTCCAGTTTCTCATTTTCTTTATATTCTTTTGTTTAATCTCTTCCCACACATCCTTAGCTTCCATAACAGATTCCTTTTTAATCCATACTCCTAAATACTTAATCTTATCATGTCCCTATAAATATAGGTATTGCTGAATCAGTGCATGTAATGCTACAAAGTTTACAGCTATAGTCTTTGTTTTATCTTCATTAATTTAATATCCTACAAAGACTTGACACTGTCTCAAAATGTTCCACACCATGGATATGCCCTTTTGTAGTTTTATCAGGTACAAGATAATATCATCTACAATTGTATGATATTATAAGAATCAATCGGAGGAGCTTCGAAAGGATTGGGATGAGGGACTGGATAAGCAATTCACAAAGAGACAATGGGGGATATATGTACAGTGGATAAAAAAAGTGTACACACCCCTGTTAAAATGCCAGTTTTTTTGTGATATAAAAAATTATACCACAATAAATAATTTAAAAACTTTTCCCATCTTTAATGTGACCTATAACTTGTACAATTCAATTGAAAAACAAATCTGTTAGGGGAAAAATATAAA
Organism: Protopterus annectens; assembly: GCF_019279795.1. Lineage (NCBI taxonomy): Eukaryota > Metazoa > Chordata > Ceratodontiformes > Protopteridae > Protopterus > Protopterus annectens. Next base: position 102,501,511 of record NC_056737.1, read on the forward strand.
AAAATAAAAAACTTACAATAAGCTGGTTGCATAGGTGTGCACACCCTTAAACTAATACTTTGTTGAAGTACGTTTTGCTTTAATTACAGCATTCAGTCTTCTTCATACCTGTCATCAGTTTGAGACTCTAACCCCAAATAAAGTTCAGCTGTCCTAGTAGGATTTTCCTGACATTTACTCAGTTGCCTGCTACAGCAAAAGCCGTGGTTCACAGAGAGCTTTGAAAGCATCAAAGGGATCTCATTGTTAAAAGGTATCAGTTAGGAGAAGGGTACAAAAAAATTTCCACAGGATTGGCTATACCATGGAACACAGTGAAGACAGTCATCAAAAAGTGGAGAAAATATGGGACAACAGTGACTTTGCAAAGAACTGGACATCCCTCCAAAATTGATGAAAACTGGTCAGGGAGGCTGCCAAGAGACCTACAGCAACACTGAAGGAGCTGCAGGAATTTCTGGCAAGTACTCGTGTACTACATGTGACAGCAATCTCCCGTATTCTCCATATATCTGGCCTTTGGGGTAGGGTTGCAAGTGTGAAGCATTTTCTTCTGCAGAAAAACATCCAGGCCCGGCTAAAATTTGAAAATAATGCATCAAGTCTCCCAAAAGCATGTGGGAAAATATGTTATGGTCTGATGAGACCAAGGTTGAACTTTTTGGCCACAATTCCAAAAGCTACGTTTGGCACAAAAACAACACGTGAAGTTGTTCAATCTCACCATTCATTCTTTACTGATGGGTTCGGAGCTGAACCCTCGCCTCTGATATGACCAATTGCAAAGCTCGAGGTCTTCAAATAGCTTGAGGCCAAGTCCCTATCCCATGATGCACCTGTGAATTACCTCAGATCTAGTTTGCCGCTGCAACAAATCGGAGGTTCTGATTTAGCTCGAGCCAGGTAAGCTATTTTTTCATTAAAATCTTCTCAAAAAGTTTTTTGCTAGTTAGTGTAATTAGATAGGATTGTTGTTAAAGCTCTTAAAGCTTTTCAGTGTGTTTTCCCTTCCCATTTACTGTTTTTTTATATAATTCTAGTTGGCCTCTTTTAGGCCTAGTTAGTACTAGTTTTCCTACTTGGTGTGGTCTGTCTAGCCTTCGTTTTTTTAGATAAGGCTTAGTACAGTCAACCTTAGATAATATAGATAAGGTTATTGCTTCCTTTTTTTAGCTTGCTGTGTGTTATTCAGTGACCTTTGTCACATTTCTTAGATAGTTTTGGTAACTTAGATGTACTGTGTGGTCTGTCTAGCCTTCTGTATTTCAGATAAGGCTTAGTTCTTCATTACTGTTAAAATTTACAGTAAACGCTACTTATTTTAGATAAGGTTGTTGTTTCTCAGCAGCTATCTGTTTTTGCATAGACTGCTTGTGTGATATCACATTTATATTTGGCATATTTTGTGTGTGTGTGTGTGTGTGTGTGTGTGTGTGTGTGTGTGTGTGTGTGTGTCTGTGGTTTAGCCTGTTTTTATTAAGGCTTGTGTGGAAATTTTCTATTGTGTGAAAAATTACTGTTGTAGTTTTTTTCGTGATGATAATAATTTTTTTCTAACATTACTATGGCTGAACAAGATTAAGCACCCTAAGTCTGGGTTCAAAAAGTGTCCAAAGTGTGGCCAGAAAATGTTAGTTACAGACAGCCAAATTAACTGTGTTTACAGTCTAGGGGCTGTGCATTTGCAGGCATTTGTGCCATTTGTCATTCCTTCTCCTCTAGGGTCCTTCAGGAAAGGAAGAGGAAACTGATCGATAGAGGCTTGTTGAAGTCTTCATTTCAGGAAGCTTTGAGTGACCAGGATGGTTCCAGTAAGTCTTCAAAGTCTTCCAAGACATCGGACTAAAAAAAAATCAAAGATGTCGACTTCTGCTCCAGTGTCTTTGGAACTGACAGTCTTTACCTTTCGGAGCCGGTCCCCAGTCTTGGAACGGTCTCCGAAGCGCAGAAAAGTCCTGTTCTCCAGTTGGTACCACCTTCGGTACGATCCTCTCGATCATCTATCAGCCTCTCGGATCTGGATGTGGATCGTGTGGTACAGAAGCTGTTGTCGGCACCGACATTAGCAAAATGTTTTCAGCTTCGACCCAAATAGCTTCGGAGCCGAAGACCGTTGCACTGACTCTTACTATTCATCCTCCGAGCCATATTGGTCCTTCGGAGTTGGAGGAGGCAGACCTGATGTTAGTGGAACCCTTGGAGCAGATGCCTGCTCCACTGTCTTTGGCTACGTGTACTCTGACGTCCTCTGTGCCTATCAAGGATTCTAGGAGCCGACACTCTCTGGTCGGGTCCAGGGAGGACAGTCGGACTGACTTGTCAATTCCGACTTTGCCTCTCGGGGCCTTGGCTCAGATGAGCTCGGCTCCTACCTCAGGCTTGGAGCCCACTGTCCCAGTGCCAGGGGTGTTGACGGTTTCTTTGGATCCATCGGCTCCCTCACATCAGAGCAGAGGTGCTTTCGATGCCATGAGGAGAGTCTTGTCTCCTAGGACATCCTCGACCTCAGGTCTGCCTTCCTTCTCCCCTAAAGTGCTTGTGTCTGCTACTGCCTCACACGTCCTGACCAAGCATAGAGACCCAGAGCCTCAGGAAGTCCCAATGGGTGGCCCCTGCTCTTCCGAGACCTCACCAGAGGCTCCCACTGATGAGGTTCCCAGGAAGAGATTGTGCAAGAGGAAACACCTAGACTCCCCACAGGAGTCTCCACTGACTTATATGAGTCAGAAGGGTCCCCATGGTCCCCCTCTGAGGATATCTCCTTCGCTGAGATACTTGAGATCCTTAGGCAGAAGGGTGACTAGTAGTCCAAAAGCCCTACTGAGGATGTCAGTTCTCCTGAAGGCTTTTGGGTCTCAGCCCTCCACCTCTTGGGTGTCTCTGCCCTTCGATGAGCTGATGCAGCTGGTCTCAAGAAGGGCATGGGAGTCTCCAGATACTATGGAGCCTGTCCCTAGGAGGCCTAATAAATTCATTTCTGCCTCACTTGACAAAACATTCTTAACTACAGGTGTTCCGGTTGATGCCATGGTGGTGGCAGCAGCCACCACGAAGGAAATGTCTGAGACTTCCTCGTCTCTCCATCCTCCTAACAGAGACTCCAGGATTATGGATTGATATGGGAAGCGCATGTTTAGCTCAGCGACTTTTGCTCTCCATTTGCTGAACTACTTAACCATTTTACTAGGTTGCAAAGAGATCTCCTTAAGGAGTTGGGAGATACTCTTCAGGGTACAGTAGCTGCAGGAGCATCCGACAAAGTTGCTGCCCAGCTTGCTACCCTAAATTCCATTGTCATCTCATCCATGCGCCTCATATCCTGTGCAGCTGATGGAACGAGTAGGGCAGCGGGTACAGGAGTTGCTGTTAGGAGACATTCCTGGATGCGCTTGCGTTCCTTTACAGAGCCCTTCAAGTCATCCTTCGTGAACACTCCCTTTGATGGCTCATCCCTTTTTGGGCCTAAAGTGAAGGAAACCTTAACCAGGTGTGAACGGGACAGAAGGGATCTGTCTGCCCTCGGGGTTCATTTTTCCACCCCTATTCGACCCTACCCTAAAGGTCAAAGGGGAGGAAAAATGTGGTTCTGAAAACCCCGAGGAGTCTTTCAGGACACACTTGGTGAACCCCCATCTAGGGGCAGAGGAGGGGGTAATAATGGAACATGCCGCCCTCGCGGCAAAGGGGGGCTGCAACACCAGGGTGACAGAGATCACTTCTCTGGGAAGCCCTCCCAGTGCTCCTGAGGAGGAGGCCCGACTGTCCTGCTCTGGAGGTAGTCGGTGGTTGCTTATCTTTGTACCCAAACGCCTGGCTCAAAATAACAAAAGAGAGCTGGGTACAAAGTATCATTTCCAGAGGGTATTTCATTCCATTCACCCCCCCCCCAATCATAAGAAAATTCCCGGACGTTCTACCCAGTTACAGGGAACAGGCAGCAATAGGGGTCCAAACGTTGCTAAGAAAAAGAGTCATCCAACCAGTCCCAGCAGACCAGACAGGATCCAGAACTTACTCAAGATTCTTTTTGGTTCCAAAGAAGATGGGGAACTGGAGACCCATATTGGACCTCAGCAGGCTGAACCAATACATAAAGAAAGAGAAGTTTCAGATGGTCATGCTTCAGTCTATACTTCCCACCTTAGAGAAAGACAATTGGATGTGCTCGATAGATCTCAAGGATGCGTACTACCACATAAAAATGGCCAGGCCATCCAGGGATCACCTGCTCTTCTGGCTGGGAGCCAATCATTACCAGTTTCGAGCACTGCTCTTTGGTGTCACTACAGCCCCCAGAGTGTTCCCCAAATGCATAGCAGTGGTCACTGCTCACCTGAGGCATCTAGGATTCCAGGTGTTTCCGTACCTAGACGATTGGCTCCTTTCCGCCACCACCAGGCATCAACTCATTCAGGTCGGGGAGTCCACTCTGTCACTCTGCAATCATCTGGGCATTACAATCAACTCAGAAAAATCTGCCTTGTCGCCATGGCAGCATATCGTTTTTATCTGGGCAGAGTTGGACACCACCACCACCACTCTAAGGCTTCCAGTAGAAAGAGTCTCTCTTCGTCAACATGTCAGCACCCTGATATCAAAAGACAAAGCACCAGCATCGGAAGTTCTGAAAGTATTAGGCATTATGGCAGCAGCAATTCTAGCCATACCATTAGTTCGTATGCACATGTTGGTACTTCAGTGGCTATTGTTCACTCAATGCCTTACCAAGAGCTCCCCATGAAACACAGTATAATGATCACAAATTCTTGCAAGAAGGACCTTCAGTGGTGGTTGACCTCACTTCATGTCATGATAGGATGCCCATTTGTGCTACCCCTTCCAGCGGCCACAATGACCACGGACACTTCCCTAATTGGGGGGGGGGGCATTTTCAGAGAAAGACTGTGCAAGGCACATGGACTGATCAAGAGACGCATCTGCATATCAACGTCCTAGAGATGAGAGCAGTACTTTTGTTGTTGCAGTACTTTCAAGACTCTCTTCCTCTGAGTACGATTGCGATTCAGACAGACAACATGTCGGTGGTCTGGTATTTGAACAAACAAGGAGGAACCAGGTCTTACCCCCTTTTTCGCTAGGCTCTCAGAGTTTGGCAGTGGGCTGTTTTCTCCCAGCGCTTTCTGTTGGCAACGCACATCTCTGGGAGATCCAACGTGGTAGCGGACAAACTGAGCAGGGCAATCTTGTCCCATGAGTAGTCCCTCAAAAAAGAAATTGTGGACAGGGATATTCGGCATGTGGGGCCAGCCTTGCTACAACCTTTTTGCCAGTCACATGAACACAAAATGCAGAAGCTACTTTGCCCTGATTCTCCCTCTGGGAGAAGCCCCAAGGGATGCACTCGTAAACGATTGGCCTCCTGGTCTCCTCTACGCATTTCCACCAATCCCGTTGATACCCAAGGTTGTACAGAAAGCAAAATCCCTGGGAAGGACCATCATTCTTATAACCCCTCACTGGCCTCATCAGATTTGGTTCCCTTTCCTTCGACTTCATCTTTTGGAGGATCCTTGGAGTCTGGACCCAGTTCCAGACCTTCTGACACATCCGTCGGGGGACCTTCATCCCTCTCTGCAGTCCCTGAAGCTAACAGCTTGGCTGCTCCAGTTCCCATCATAGCCAGGTTCCATAACCTTTCCAAAGAGACAAAACCGATCCTTTTGTCCTCTCATAAATCTTCTACTAGAAAGCTATTTTTATTTATTTATTTACATTTGTTGACCGGGAGTGTCCGACTGGATGTAGGTCGATTTTCAGCAGAGGCCCGGGGAGAAAAGCTCCACAGTTAAAATATACAGACAATAGTTACATTGGATTTACATAGCAATTAATTTGAACAACATAGCAATTAATTACAAACATAGTTACAGATGAAGAACATAGTACATCAGTAGACAACTAGAATCTTTATCATCTGCGAAGTACATAACAGACATTAACAATTGCTACAATAAGAAGTTCCTGCTGTATAAGTAGTTAGGCTTATGAGCATCCGAGCTTGCTATAATCAAGGTCGTTAGTGGGGTGGAAAGAAAGGTAGTGGGTGGATGGGGTGGGTGATTTTAGAGGGGGAGCTGCAAGGGCATAGCCAGCATGTTTTTAGGTGCACTTTTAGTAAAGTTTTGAAGTGGGTGCATGATGGTACGGAGGTAATTGTGGGTGGGAGGGAGTTCCATAATTTGGCTATGGCGCAAGAGAGTAGTGCTTCTTCAGCAGAGTTATTGGCTTTAGTGACCTGTAAGTGATTTTTGTTGCTGGATCTTAGTGGTCTGGTGGTGCGGTAGGGTTGGAGTAGATTCTGGAGGGATGGGACTTTTTGTGGATGGTTTACTAGTTTGTGGGTGAGTGTGAGTTGATACCATTGAAGGAGGTGAGGGAGTTCAAGCCAGCCCAGTTCAGCAAGTGAGAGACAGTGGTGACTACAGTAGGATGCCCCATGTGGCGAATTTGGCGATCTTGTTGTAGCAGGTCTTGAGCTTGTTTAGATCGCATTGCCTTAGGTTGGTATATATTAGAGAGGCATAAAGTAGGGTGGAGATAAGGTGGGAATTTGCTACTGAAATCTTTGCTGCTTTGGTGAGAAGTTGCTTATTTCTGTATAACGCTCCTAGTTTTTTGTGGACTTTTTTTATGGTCTTGGATATGTGGATGTCATATTTTAGCTTATTGTCTATTTCCACTCCTAGCAATTTGGTGTGTTCTGTTGAGTGTATAGTGGTGTTGTCTTTTGCTGTGATGTTAAAGTGAGAGTTGTTTTGAGTATGTTTGTGTGGTTGGAAGATGAGTAATTTAGTTTTGTTTGGGTTGAGTATTAATTGGGCATCGGATAACCAAGTTTCAACAGAGAAAAAGGCTTCCTTTGTGACTTTTTGCAGTTTGGGTATGGACTGAGCTGAGCAGATGATGGTTGAACCATCTGCATATTCTATGAGTGTGCGATGTTTGGTGGCAGAGGCTAGATTATTGGTGAAAATAGAGAAAAGTAGGGGTCCAAGGATGGATCCTTGGGGAACCCCTATAGAGACAGGTAGTTGGGGAGATATGTCATTCTGCCATACAACGGATTGTTGGTGGTCAGATAGGTAACTCTGAAACCAGTTGGTGACTGACTGAGAGAAGGATAGGTTATTGAGGACAGCGATGAGTTGTTTGTGTGGGACCATGTCGAATGCTTTAGATAGGTCTAGGAAAGTAGCAGAGGAGAGATAGTCATTGTTTTTACGCTGAAGGATAGTGTTAGTGAAGGAGAGTAAGGCAGTGGTGGTGCTATGATTTGGTCGGAAACCATGCTGAGTATTGGAAAGGAGGTAGTTAGTAAGGAGGTAATCTGAGACCTGAGAGTGAGTGCATCTCTCTAGTATTTTGGAGAGTGGAGAGAGAATAGCTATGGGGTGGTAATTGGTTAGTTCTGTGGAGGGGCTGCCTTTGTGGAGGGGAATTATATGTGATACTTTCCATAGTGTGGGAACGTAACTTTCTGACAGAGATCAGTTAATCAAGATGGATACTGGGTAGGCTACAGCATCAGCTGCGATTTGTAGGTATTCACTTGGGAGGTTGTCTGCTACTAATTTGGTGGGCTCAAGTTTAGTTAAGAGTTTTTTTATGTTGGAGGTAGGAACAGGAGAAAAAGAGAAGACAGTGGGGAGGTTACTAGTTGAAGGTGCGGCTTGGAGGGGAGGGGGTTTGTGTTGTCCAGCTAATGATAGTATGGTTTGTGTGAAATGTGTGTTGAATGAGGTAGCAATATTTTTGGAGGAGTGAGGGATGTTAGGTGGAGGGGTGCTGACTTTACCTGGATGGAGGATGGAGTTTATGGAGGACCAGAATTGTTTGGGGTTGTTTTGGGAGGAGTCTAGGGCAGACTGGTAGTATTGGAATTTGTCCTGTTTTATTAGCTTTTTGACTCTATTGCGTAGTTCTAGGAATTTCTGTCTAGTTGAGGGGGGTTTGTATAAAACCACAAAAGCAGAATATCCTTATAACCACAGTAGCAAAAGAAACCAGTGATATTTAGTTTTTATGTTCACCGTACGTTTTTTTATTCCAAAGTAGAAAGCATAAAATCTCTTAGCGCCTCAGCCACTACCAGCCTTTACAGAGTAAAATTCGTATTCAACAAATTTTCATTTTATATACACACAGCAGTACTTAATTAATCAATTACATTCAATTAACTTAAAATCAATGAAAAAAACTTTTTCTTAAAACTAAAACATTACTAAATAAAACTTTGCCAATTACATTCTTTATTTAAATCATTAGGTTGTAAAGTGTTGTATTTAATAATAAAAATCTACTCTTTTTTTCCTTAGTGAATGTTTTAACATTTCCTCACTAGTAAAATGTTGTGAAACCTGCTTTAAAACTGTTACTTTTAGATTTTTTATATCTCATAGATGTACTTTATTAAAATGTTCTGCTACAGGACTTATAACTTTATTTTTCTTAATGTCCCTAACATGTTCTTTTATTCTTTCACTTAGGCTTCTTTTAGTTTCACCTATATAATAATTTTTACAAGAGCATCCTATAGCATAAATAATTCCCTTACTTGCACAACAGAAAGTTCCTTGAGTTTCAAACTTCTTTTCATTCGTTTTCTCAAACGTTGGTACTATAAATTGACAAATCGAACATTTCCCACAAGGAAAAGTTCCCAATTTTATTGGTCTTTTAATAACGTTTTCTTTTGGTTTATTATATTTACTATGAACCAAAAAATCCTTTAAGTTCCGTCCTCTTTGGAATGAAAACCTTAGTTCCATTTTTGAAAGTGATAACACTTCTCTTTTTACCTGCTTCCAATACCCTTTTAGTAATTCATTCAACCTATCTGAAAAAAGGGTATATTTAGAAACAAAAAATAAAGAACTATCCGTTAATGCTTTGTTTTCACAGTTCCCTAAATTTCTGCTGTATAAGTTTCCATTTCTGACTTCGGAAGTTGCATAAATTTTAACATAGCTATCTAACACTCTGTCTTGTTTATAACCTCTGCTTAAAAACATATCTATAGCTTTCCTAGCTTCCTTCCGTGATTCATTTTCATCACTACATATTCTCTTTATCCTTAATAATTCTCCATAGGGAATAGAAGTTAAGGTATGAGTTGGGTGACAACTAGTAGCATGCAACATCAAGTTAACTTGATTGAATTTTCTATGTATACTAGTTTTAATCTTTCATTTCATTTTTCTTCTAAAGTAATATCCAAAAAAATTACCACTAATCCTACTTGTGCCCCATCAAATTGAATTTCATATTTATTATTATTTAGGTACTGTAGAAATTCTGGTACCTCCTCATTGCCCCCTTGGCATACAAATATAAGGTCATCTATAAATCTAAAATATTTTATGGCATGACCTCTGTAAAATGTACTTCTATATATGTGTGTACTCTCTACTAATCCCATAAACAAGTTTGCATACACTGGGGCAAAGCTGCCCCCATCGCTGTGCCTTTATTTTGCCTATATAGGCTCCATTCAAATTCGAATATATTATTTGTTAAACAAAAATAAATCAATTCTTTGATATAATGAGTTCTGGGATTATCACCCAGAAAATGTTGTATTGCCTCTAGGCCATAATGATGTTGTATACTCGTGTACAAACTAGCTACGTCTACAACTACAAAATACCTTTCTTCCATCCATATAATGTCTCTTATCTTTTTCAAAAAATCAAAAGAATCTTTTATATAAGATGGAAGCTTTAACACTTCTTTTAACAAAAATTCATGTAAATTGTTTATATTGGAGAGGCATAAAGTAGGGTGGAGATAAGGTGGGAATTTGCTACTGAAATCTTTGCTGCTTTGGTGAGAAGTTGCTTATTTCTGTATAACGCTCCTAGTTTTTTGTGGACTTTTATGGTCATGGTTATGTGAATGTCACATTTTAGCTTATTGTCTATTTCCACTCCTAGCAATTTGGTGTGTTCTGTTGAGTGTATAGTGGTGTTGTCTTTTGCTGTGATGTTAAAGTGAGAGTTGTTTTGAGTATGTTTGTTGGGCTGGAAGATGAGTAATTTAGCTTTGTTTGGGTTGAGTATTAATTGGGCATCGGATAACCAAGTTTCAACAGAGGAAAAGGCTTCCTGTGTGACTTTTTGCAGTTTGGGTATGGACTGAGCTGAGCAGATGATGGTTGAGCCATCTGCGTATTCTATGAGTGTGCGATGTTTGGTGGCAGAGACTAGATTATTGGTGAAAATAGAGAAAAGTAGGGGTCCAAGGATGGATCCTTGGGGAACCCCTATAGAGACAGGTAGTTGGGGAGATATGTCATTATGCCATACAACGGATTGTTGGTGGTCAGATAGGTAACTCTGAAACCAGTTGGTGACTGATTGAGAGAAGGATAGGTTATTGAGGACAGAGATGAGTTGTTTGTGTGGGACCATGTCGAATGCTTTAGATAGGTCTAGGAAAGTAGCAGAGGAGAGATAGTCATTGTTTTTATGCTGAAGGATAGTGTTAGTGAAGGAGAGTAAGGCAGTGGTGGTGCTATGATTTGGTCGGAAGCCATGCTGAGTATTGGAAAGGAGGTTGTTAGTAAGGAGGTAATCTGAGACCTGAGAGTGAGTGCATCTTTCTAGTATTTTGGAGAGTGGAGAGAGAATAGCTATGGGGTGGTAATTGGTTAGTTCTGTGGAGGGGCTGCCTTTGTGGAGGGGAATTATATGTGATACTTTCCATAGTGTGGGAACGTAACTTTCTGACAGAGATCGGTTAGTCAAGATGGATGCTGGGTAGGCTAGAGCATCAGCTGCGATTTGTAGGTATTCACTTGGGAGGTTGTCTGCTGCTAATTTGGTGGGCTTAAGTTTAGTTAAGAGTTTTTTTATGTTGGAGGTAGGAACAGGAGAAAAAAGAGAAGACAGTGGGGAGGTTACTAGTTGAAGGTGCGGCTTGGAGGGGAGGGTGTTTGTATTGTCTAGCTAATGATAGTATGGTTTTTGTGAAATGTGTGTTGAATGAGGTAGCAATATTTTTGGAGGACTGAGGGATGTTAGGAGGAGGGGTACTGACTTTACCTGGATGGAGGATGGAGTTTATGGAGGACCAGAATTGTTTGGTGTTGTTTTGGGAGGAGTCTAGGGCAGACTGGTAGTATTGGAATTTGTCCTGTTTTATTAGCTTTTTGACTCTATTGCGTAGTTCTAGGAATTTCTGTCTAGTTGAGGGGGTTTTGTATAAAACCACAAAAGCAGAATATCCTTATAACCACAGTAGCAAAAGAAACCAGTGATATTTAGTTCTTATGTTCACCGTACGTTTTTTTATTCCAAAGTAGAAAGCATAAAATCTCTTAGCGCCTCGGCCACTACCAGCCTTTACAGAGTAAAATTCTTATTCAACAAATTTTCATTTTATATACTCACAGCAGTACTTAATTAATCAATTACATTCAATTAACTTAAAATCAATGAAAAAAACTTTTTCTTAAAACTAAAACATTACTATATAAAACTTTGCCAATTACATTCTTTATTTAAACCATTAGGTTGTAAAGTATTATATTTAATAATAAAAATCTACTCTTTTTTCCTTAGTGAATGTTTTAACATTTCCTCATTAGTAAAATGTTGTGAAACCTGCTTTAAAACTGTTACTTTTAGATTTTTATATCTTATAGATGTACTTTATTAAAATGTTCTGCTAAAGGACTTATAACTTTATTTTTCTTAATGTCCCTAACATGTTCTTTTATTCTTTCACTTAGGCTTCTTTTAGTTTCACCTATATAATAATTTTTACAAGAGCATCCTATAGCATAAATAATTCCCTTACTTGCACAACAGAAAGTTCCTTGAGTTTCAAACTTCTTTTCATTCGTTTTCTCAAAAGTTGGTACTATAAATTGACAAATCGAACATTTCCCACAAGGAAAAGTTCCCAATTTTATTGGTCTTTTAATAACGTTTTCTTTTGGTTTATTATATTTACTATGAACCAAAAAATCCTTTAAGTTCCGTCCTCTTTGGAATGAAAACCTTAGTTCCATTTTTGAAAGTGATAACACTTCTCTTTTTACCTGCTTCCAATACCCTTTTAGTAATTCATTCAACTTATCTGAAAAAAGGGTATATTTAGAAACAAAAAATATAGAATTATCCGTTAATGCTTTGTTTTCACAGTTCCCTAAATTTCTGCTGTATAAGTTTCCATTTCTGACTTTGGAAGTTGCATAAATTTTAACATAGCTATCTAACACTGTGTCTTGTTTATAACCTCTGCTTAAAAACATATCTATAGCTTTCCTAGCTTCCTTCCGTGATTCATTTTCATCACTACATATTCTCTTTATCCTTAATAATTCTCCATAGGGAATAGAAGTTAAGGTATGAGTTTGGTGACAACTAGTAGCATGCAACATCAAGTTAACTTGATTGAATTTTCTATGTATACTAGTTTTAATCTTTCATTTCATTTTCCTTCTAAAGTAATATCCAAAAAAAATTACCACTAATCCTACTTGTGCCCCATCAAATTGAATTTCATATTTATTATTATTTAGGTACTGTAGAAATTCTGGTACCTCCTCATTGCCCCCTTGGCATACAAATATAAGGTTGTCTATAAATCTAAAATATTTTATGGCATGACCTCTGTAAAATGTACTTCTATATATGTGTGTACTCTCTACTAATCCCATAAACAAGTTTGCATACACTGGGACAAAAGCTGCCCCCATCGCTGTGCCTTTATTTTGCCTATATAGGCTCCATTCAAATTTGAATATATTATTTGTTAAACAAAAATAAATCAATTCTTTGATATAATGAGTTCTGGGATTATCACCCAGAAAATGTTGTATTGCCTCTAGGGCCTAGGCCATAATGATGTTGTATACTCGTGTACAAACTAGCTACGTCTACAACTACAAAATACATTTCTTCCGTCCATATAATATTTTTTATCTTTTTCAAAAAATCAAAAGAATCTTTTATATAAGATGGAAGCTTTAACACTTCTTTTAACATAAATTCATGTAAATTGTTTATATTGGGGAGGCATAAAGTAGGGTGGAGATAAGGTGGGAATTTGCTACTGATATCTTTGCTGTTTGGTGAGAAGTTGCTTATTTCTGTATAACGCTCCTAGTTTTTTGTGGAATTTTTTTATGGTCATGGTTATGTGAATGTCATATTTTAGCTTATTGTCTATTTCCACTCCTAGCAATTTGATGTGTTCTGTTGAGTGTATAGCGGTATTGTCTTTTGCTGTGATGTTAAAGTGAGAGTTGTTTTGAGTATGTTTGTTGGGTTGGAAGATGAGTAGTTTAGTTTTGTTTGGGTTGAGTATTAATTGGGCATCGGATAACCAAGTTTCAACAGAGGAAAAGGCTTCCTGTGTGACTTTTTGCAGTTTGGGTATGGACTGGGCTGAGCAGATGATGGTTGAGCCATCTGCGTATTGTGTGAGTGTGCGATGTTTGGTGGCAGAGGCTAGATTATTGGTGAAAATAGAGAAAAGTAGGGGTCCAAGGATGGATCCTTGGGGAACCCCTATAGAGACAGGTAGTTGGGGAGGTATGTCATTCTGCCATACAGTGGATTGTTGATGGTCAGACAGGTAACTCTGAAACTAGTTGATGACTGATTGAGAGAAGGATAGGTTACTGAGGACAGAGATGAGTTGTTTGTGTGGGACCATGTCGAATGCTTTAGATAGGTCTAGGAAAGTAGCAGAGGAGAGATAGTTATTGGTTTTATGCTGAAGGAAAGTGTTAGTGAAGGAGAGTAAGGCAGTGGTGGTGCTATGCTTTGGTCGGAAACCATGCTGAGTATTGGAAAGGAGGTTGTTAGTAAGGAGGTAATCTGAGACCTGAGAGTGAGTGCATCTCTCTAGTATTTTGGAGAGTGGAGAGAGAATAGCTATGGGGCGGTAATTGGTTAGTTCTGTGTAGGGGCCGCCTTTGTGGAGGGGAATTATATGTGTTACTTTCCAAAATGTGGGAACGTAACTTTCTGACAGAGATCGGTTAATCAAGATGGATACTGGGTAGTCTAGAGCATCAGCTGCGATTTGTAGGTATTCACTTGGGAGGTTGTCTGCTGGTAATTTGGTGGGCTTAAGTTTAGTTTAGAGTGTTTTTATGTTGGAGGTAGGAACAAGAGAAAAAGAGAAGACAGAGTGGAGATTACTAGTTGAAGGTGCAGGTTGGAGGGGAGGGGGGTTGTGTTGTCTAGCTAATGATAGTATGGTCTGTGGGAAATGTGTGTTGAATGAGGTAGCAATATTTTTGGAGGAGTGAGGGATGTTAGGAAGGAGGGGTACTGACTTTACCTGGATGGAGGATGGAGTTTATGGAGGACCAGAATTGTTTGGGGTTATGTTGGGAGGAGTCTAGGGCAGACTGTTAGTATTGTAATTTGTCCTGTTATTAGCTTTTTGACTCTATTGCGTAGTTCTAGGAATTTCTGTCTAGTTGAGGTGGTTTTGGTTTTGCGCCAGTGCTCTCAGGCTTTATCCCTGTTTTTCATTTCTGACTTAGTGGTTTTCTGTAGCCGTGGGGAGGGTTGTGCTTTGGTTCTGGAAAGTCTTATGGGGATGTGGTAATTAAGGATGCTCAGGAAGGTAGTATTAAAAAATTCAACTGCGTCATCAAGACTGAGGTACTTTAGAGGATGCCAGTTACATTATTTGAGGGATAAGATGAATGTGAGTGGGTTAAAGTTTAGTTTTTTATGTATTTGATGGTAGATGACAGGTTTAACTTGGTATAGGTGTTTTTTGAGTAGGAATGTTAGGGAGTGATCACTGAGGCTATCGGATAAGCAGCCTGCTATATATGACTGGGGGCTCTTACTGACTAGTATCCACTCCAGGGTAGTGTGCTTGTTGGAGTTTTTATTTATCCTGGTTGGCGACTAGACTTGTTGGGTGAAGCCATGAAGGTTTAGATGATGGGTTGGATGGCTGCCAGAACAGGATTTCCAGTCAATATTGAAATCACCTAAAATAGTTTCTTGGGGGAGATGGTGCGTAGTCCAGCTGAGGAGGTTTTCTAGTGGAGGGATGTTTTGGCCAGGTGGAAAGTAGCATCCAAGTATGTTGATGGTTTTATTTTGAGGTTGGTATATATTATTTCTTCATTGCCTATTTGTGGAGCAGATGATTTTAAGATCTTGATGTTTAGATGCTGTTTAAATATTATAGCTATACCGTCTCCTTTCTTGTTTAGCCAGTCTACTCTTAGTATGCCGTAACCATTAGGGAGGATTTGCTCACTGGTAATGTGAGGTTTTAGCCAGGTTTCTGTCAGGATGACTATATCTGGGGAGTACAAGTCTGTGGTGGCATGGAGTTCATGGACCTTGTTGGATATACTTCTATTATTTAGGCTTAGTAGAATGAGGTCACTTGGCTTTCTATTGGCTGTGATTTGGGAGAAGTTGTGGTTTCTAGTCTGATTATGAGGAGTGGGGTTGAAGATGGCGGGGCCAGGGTTGGGGTGGATGTCTCCACTTAGGGCTAGTTTTGATATGTATGAGGTTATTAGTTTTCTCAGTTTTTGAATGTGTTTGTTTTTTAGGGAAACTTTATGATTGTGCTCTGTGGGTAATAGGTATGGTGGGAAGGTTACTATGTTAAGTTGTAGGAATGCTTTTTGTTTGAGTAATATAGTTGATAGAATATGTGGGGGGTGCATAGGGATGGTTCTTGAATTGGTGGGAGGGGAGCTGAGTGAGGGTGAGACATGAGTGGTGGTGTGAATAGTAGTACAGTGGTAGTGGCTGAGTGGGGGAATTATGGAGTTTTGGTCGGATGTAAGATATGCAAGGAGAGTGTATGCAGCGAGCATAAGTATGGTATGCTTATACATTTTAGCTGAGGAGGAGTGATAGTAGTGGGAAAATGGAGGAGGTAGTGTTGGGTTTAGTGCCATGGTTGGCTGTTGGAAAGATGGGAGGGGTTTGCTTGTGTAATAAAGGTAGGACCACTGGGGGCGGGAGGGAATTGGGGGCAGGGTGGAGAACAAAATGGGCAGAGACCCTGTTAGTTGCTCTTATGAGGGGGCTGGAAACAATCAGGTAACAGAGTAAACTGATATAAGAACATATGATAGTGAATGTGGAGACTCAGGTAGGTACCTTGTATTTACATGAACTATCAGTTAGCTGTGCCCCAGTTTAAGCAGTTTTAGTAAGTTTTATGGCAGGGCTGAGCATAAAGTGCTCAAAGGGTGGTTGTAGTTTTAAAAATGGTGTAATTTATTTTGGGATTGGCTTAAGGTAATAAACAGGGAAGGGGGAGGGTGAGAACAAGGGTGTGAGCAGGCAGTTCTTTTGTACTGCTGCTAATGAGCCAAGATCCAAGCAAAGACAAGTTTGTGTAATCAGAGTTGACCAATGACAGCTCTGAAGCTATAAGTCATTTCTTAACCATTTCTCAGGTGAAAAAACAAGATAACCTTGTATCAGTAGGCTATTGTGGTCTCAATGTAAATTAACAAACACACAGTAATTGATCAGTTGTGGATGCTATTTGCTAACAGAAGGGAATAAAAGAGAAAATGTGTGTGTGTGTGTGTGTGTGTGTGTGTGTGTGTGTGTGTGTGTGTGTGTGTGTGTGTCTATCCATCCATTGGATAATGCATATTAGCTCACAGAGACACATGCTCAAAGTTAACTTTAGCTGTTTGTGTTTGAAGACTGTACAGACCGGGACTGCGCTTTTCTTATAACAATGTATCCGCCGGTTGGATACAACATAAAGGTGGTACAGCAGCTGAATACTTAGAGTGGTGTTAGGTTGGAGAGACACTGAGCTCCTCATGGGGCCTGCAGCAAAGTGGTTGTAGTTTTAAATATCTTAGCAAATGGAAGAAATTTTCTATATGGGCCCCTAAAAATAATATTGAACCTTACCAAGCCCCTATGACTTCCATCTTTGAATTCTTGACTATGATTTTTAACAAAGGAGATGCAGCAGCAACAGTTCGGGTTCAACTGGCTGCTATTTCTAATTTTCATCTTGGATTTGAAGGATTGAATATCATGTCTCTCAAGTTATCCAAAGCCTTTCTCAAAGGGACTTTTCATATTAGACCACCTGTGAAATCTCCCTATTCTCCATGGAATCTAAATTTTATGCTTTCACGTATAATTCTTCCGCCATTTGAACCAGCTTCATTTTGTGATCACAGATTTTTGTATTGGAAGACCATCTTTCTGGTAGCTATTACTTCTGCCTGCAGAGTGTCAGAGCTTCAGGCTTTATCCATCAAGCCTCCCTATTTTATGTTTCATGCTGACAGGATATCACTTAAAACAAATCCCTCATTCTTGCCCAAAGTTTGCACTGAAACCAATCTCAACCAATTTATTGATTTGCCAGTTTTCTTCCCCAATCATTCTAACAATTTAGAGTAGATGCTGCACAAACTTGATATTCTCTGATTTTATTTGGATAGAACAAAAGATTTCAGGAAATCAGACCAGCTTTTTGTTTCATTCTCAGACTCCAGGAAAGGGAGACCAGTGGCTAAAACAACTCTGTCTAAATGGTTATCTGATTGTTTCACCTTTGCCTATTCAGCTGCCAGTTTGCCTTTGCAACACAAGATTAAAGCTCATTCAACCAGAGCTGATGTTCTTCGTGTTTCACGGTTGCAGTCATCACATTTGGATTATCTGCCTGCAGGTAGCCCTCAGCTGGCCTGAATACCAGAGTCTTTGGATTTCTGCATTGGATGCTGTTGCTTCTTCCATGGCGTCAGGTCGTCAATGGTATAAAACATGCATCCGACCCATTACATCAGTCTTTCTTGCCGTGCGGTGCCCGAAGCAAAAGTAGTTCACAGGTGTCGACTCCTGAAATTTTTGTTTTCGAGTTTCACACCTGAAGTCTTCAAAAAGATAAGTACCCCATTGGGGATCCTTTTTTTTTCTTGTTCTAACCGATGTCAGAAAAAATAAACAGTTGTCTTGCCTGTGGAAAGCAAATACCTCGTAGAGATTTTCATTCTTACTGCGTCACCTATTTAGGCCCAGACCACGACGTACCTCGCTGTCGGTTTTGTGCCTTGTTCAATTCCTGAACTATTCATCGTCGGGCTATTTTTGTAGCTAAATACTTTAGTTCTTGATCTCCGTTCTCCAAAATGGCTTCGTTAAGCCATCCGACTACCAATCTTCCGAAAAAACGTAAGGATAAAGACGGAGAAAGACCGCATAGGTCCAAAACTGCCAACGATGCTTCCGTTAAGCTAGTCGCCCATCCTCCGGTACTCAGTGAGGTGCTTTTGCAGCCCCTGATACCCGTTACTACAGATTTGCAGGCCTCTACTGTGACCCATTCAGAGTCCGGTATGCTGCGAGATGCTTCTTCGACTGTGGAACCTGTGGATGTCTCTACCTTGGATGGGTCTGGAGCCGCTATACAGGCACCAGCTTCTGAGGGTGTATTCAGACCTACTGACTTTCATATTAAACCGATGACTTTGTTTCAAGCTAGAAGTACCGAATTTCTCAGGCCTAAAGCTCGCACTACGCCTAGAAAACCAACGATCAAGCCGCATACTCAGGTCCATATGCCTCAAAAACAAATGATTAGAATGGCTGAAGACCTTATTACCTTAATTAGGGGGAAGCCAGCCTTCCCTCTCTAAGAGACCTAGAACTGATTTTCTTTCTGATTCTTTTGATCAGGAGTCTGATATCTCTGCTCCTTCTGACTACTAGGATTTTATCCTTATCTACTTATGAGGATTCTGATGCAGTGGATTCTATTCCCTCTACTTCCCCTCCAGAAGATTTTTCTTTTGGTGAAACCTTGCATAACCTTAGGGAGCATTTCTGCTGGGAAAGCCAGGACTATTCTGAGTCCAAAAAGAGACACAGGGAATTTTTACTCCTGCCTCAACACAGGCCTCTAGCTATCCCTCCTGTTCTGGAGATTGTAGATGATGTTTTCTTGGAATCCAGCCTTACCCCAGACACTTTGCCTCCAGCTCCCAGGAAACCTGACAGTACTAGAGTACCTGACTCTCACAATTCCTCTTCAAGAATCCTACGGCGGATCCAGAGACCATTTCCCAAGGAACAAAAGGCATTAAGTCTACTACTGCCAAAAATCCTATCCCTTCTGATAGGGACTCTAGAGCTTTAGACAGATGGGATAAGAAAGTATACACTTTTGCTACTTTGGCCATTAGGGCTTTAAATTGCCAGTTTCATATGTTAATGTATCAGCAGCATATTATGAGACTACTTAAACAAAAAATTATGTTGATTCCTGACTGTGCTGAACACAAAGATTTGCAAGAGTTAATGCATTCTGCTGAACAAGTTGGTAAACATACTTTGCAATGTGGTTTTGATGCTTTAGAAGCATCTTGCAGGGCTGCTGTCACCGGGTCTGTACTTAGAAGGCATGCTTGGCCTAAGGAACAAAATTTGCCAGATCATGTCAAAGCTAAATTATTGGATGCACCCTTAAACCAAGACCGCCTTTTTGGCAACAAAGCAGAAGAAGTTCTCAAAAGGATGGAGGAAAAAGCTAAATCTATGCAAACTGTTAAAAATTTCTTACAGGTACAGCCTCCTAGATTCAGTAGGCATTGGTCTTCAAAGAAATGGTCTTTTCCAGTCCCTTCCAGGCCTTCTCAGTCCAAACCCAGGAGCAGCAGACCACCAAGACTTCAGTCTCAGGCTATGCACAGATATAAGCAGTGGGGGGCTCCCACTTCCAAAGCAGGGAGTAGTAAGCCACCCCTATGGAAAATGGCACAATGACTTATCCTTAACTCTTGCAAGCCCTGCTCAACTACTTGCTCCCCTAGGAGGAAAGCTCGCCCTGCATGCAAAAAACTGGGAACTCATTACCCAGGACAAATGGGTTTTAAACATAGTTTCCCTGGTATACAGATTCCACTTCCACTCACTACCAACCCCAAGTGGATGCCCAGACCTCCCCCCAAATCAGTGGGCGGAGGCCCAAATACAAGTGCTCTCTCTCCTCGGTATCAGGGCTATTCAACCTGTCCCAGGAGAACAAAAGGGACAAGGCTTTTATTCAAGACTGTTCCTGGTTCCCAGAAAAAAAAAATCCTGGCATCTTATCCTGGACCTGTCTATTCTCAACACCTTTCTGGTGGTTCCATAATTCAAATTACTAACTCTTCAACAGCTTCTTCCTATGCTAGCCAAGGATGCCTGGCTGGCAACCCTAGACTTGAAAGAAGCTTACCTGCACATCCCAATAAGGGAATCCTGCAGATAATACCTACATTTCAGGGCGGGCTCCATGCACTATCAGTTCTCTGCACCTCCCTTTGGCTTATCTACTGCGCCCAGGGTATTCACAAAGTGCCTAGCTCCAGCCATTGCATTTTGCAGGCAGAGAAATATTCAGATTTGCCCATACTTGGACGATTGCCTGATTCAGGCAGAAAGTCAGGACTTGCTATTGCAACACCTGGCATTTGTAAAGAGACTTCTAACCTCACTGGGGTACACCATCAACGAGAAGAAATCACACCTGGTACCCTGCCAACAGATTGTATTCCTGGGAGCAAGCTTGAACACAACTTTCCAGATGGCATTCCTCACTCCAGAGAAACAAGTTTATTTGACAACCTACTTCAACCTACTGGCCACAAAAATCCAGCTATCTGCAAGGAAAATCCTGCAAGCCCTGGGGTTCATGGCTTCTTGTATTCTGCTAATTCCATATGCAAGACTGCATATGATGGAAACTTCAATGGTATCTAAAAAGTCTGTGGTGTCAACATTCTCAGATTCATAGGTAGGTACTAGGCTATTGGCCCTAGGGCTTATATAAGCCTAACCAAATGGTACCCTGGCTTTTGCCACCCAATAAAATTATTTTCCTGTGCCCCTGTCAAGCAGAGCCACAGAAATGATCCCCGGGGTGAATTTCCTATCTCCCATCCAATCATCAAGATTTTTCTTGAAGAGTGCTAATGAGGAGCTTTGTTTGATATAGATAGGTAATTTGTTCCAGAGTATGGGAAATTTCTGGGACAGGAATCTATCCCACCAGCATGTTCTGTTTATTATGGTGACAAGGTTTAGGTCCCTAGAGCATGTAGCTCAGAGGGATTGGGATTTCTTTAAGTGGAGCATGTCCAACAGCTCTGGGTTTGACATAGCTTTGTATGTTAAGCAGAGATTGCCTCTGAGTAGGCGATATGCAACAGAGGTAACGCTAGAGTTTTTTGAGACGGTCTGCTTAGAGCATCTGTTTGAGGCCAGTAATCCTCTTTGTGAGGTATTTCTGTGGCCTTTCCAGTTGTTGTAGATGTCTTGTGAGCTACATACCAAAAGGGGCGTTGTACTCTATAATGGGTCTAATGAGTGCTTACTCTGTAATGGGTCTAATGAGTGATGAGTAGAGGGGAACAATTACCTCTTTTTTCCTGGATGAGAAACCTTTTGTGATGAGGTGTGCCACGTAGAAGGATTTCCTGACTACAGTGGCGATGTGATTATCAAAGGAGAGACTACTGTCAACCTGTGTCCCAAGGTCTCTTATCACACTTTCGGTGTTACGTAGACTACCGCCTATGTGGTAGTTCATGGGTACAGAGTTTTTACCAAAAGGGATGACCGTGCACTTTTTAGCATTGAGCTTGAGGCCATGGCTTTGACATCAGGCATCTGTCTCAGTAAGGCCCTTTTGTAGGATGTTCACATCGTTAGGAGTTTTGATTATGGCTCCTAGCTTGCAGTCATCTGCGAATTTTGTTAACCAAAGACCTTCTGTGTTAGCCTGTATTTCAGAGAAGTAGATACCAAACAGGAGATGACCTAGGACTGAACCCTATGGTACTCCACTTGTCACTGGTCTGAAGTTGGATTTAGAGTCTGCTACTTTCACAGTGTGGGTTCTGTCAGTGAGCCAGTTGGCAACCCATCTTGTGATATAGGGATTTATACCTAGTTTAGTGAGTTTATCTATAATTCCAGAGTGGGGGATGGTGTCAAAAGCCTTGTCGAGATCTAGATAGGCTGTGTGAACCACCTTACCCTCATCTACGGCTTTGGTGACCACTTCAATGAAGTCATCAGGTTTAGGAGGCATGATCTGCCTTTTACAAACCCGATCTGGGTAGGGTCCAGAGTTTG
Source organism: Protopterus annectens (assembly GCF_019279795.1). Taxonomy (NCBI): domain Eukaryota; kingdom Metazoa; phylum Chordata; order Ceratodontiformes; family Protopteridae; genus Protopterus; species Protopterus annectens. The sequence continues at coordinate 102,523,638 of NC_056737.1, forward strand.
GAGATTACCAGTGTCATTGTTTATAAGTTCCATGATGATACATTCCATAGCCTTGCAGACCAGGCTCGTCAAGCTAATGGGGCGGTAGTTCCCGTGGTCTGTGGTGGCTCCCCCTTTGTGGAGTGGGATAACCATTGCTGTGCACCATTTAGTGGGCACAAAGCCTGAGGTGAGGCTATGATTGAACATGGTACTTAGGTGGGGTGCCAGTTCATTCTGTAGTTCATGTAAAACGCAGCCTGGGATGTTGTCAGGTCCCATGGTTGCTGTGTTCTTGGCCTTGGAGAGTGTGTTTTTTTACCTGTGCATCAGTGATTACAGGAACTTTGCGTTCTTCCGGTATAGAGATGGGCTCTTTAGGGGGAGAGAGGGGGGTAAAGTTAGCACTAAACCTATCTGCCAGGATGTTGGCAATATCAGTTGGTTCTGTATATTTAGTGCCATTGTGCTGTAACTCAGAGCAGATCTGAGTTTTGCCATTGAGATACTTGACATAGCTATAGAATGCTTTGTGGTTGTCTTTAGAACCAGTGTCGATTTTGTTTTCGTAACTAGCTTTGGAGGATTTTATTAGGGATCTCAGCTTCTTACTGAGGCTGAGCACGGCGTTCCTCCAGTCATGCGATTTTACTCTTTTTGCAGTAGTTTCTTTCTTCTGTTGTAGAGTTTGTTTATGGCAGGGGACCACCACATTGGCTTCCTGTTTTTGGAGGATAGCATCTTGTTTCTGTTAGGGATTGCACAATCCATGCAGTCGTGTAAGTGCTTATAAAGTGCATTTGAATAGGATTCAGCAGTCGTACATCTACGTTAGCATGGGTGTCGTGAAGTTTGCCACTTCAGTCTTAAGAAGCGTGAAGTTGGCTTTGGAGAAATTTTTTATGGTGGTTTTCCTAATGGGGGTGGGGGGGTGGGATGTGGATGTCTAGAGTGATTTGCTTGTGGTCGGATCTGACCAGATTTACCTCTGGTGTGGAACACCGGTTGCCCATGTTGGTAATGACCAGGTCTAGGATATTGCTGCCCCTGGTGGGGGTGTGGATAAGTTGATCCAAGGCGTTGGAATTCATGAATTCCAGAAAACGTTGAGCACAAGAGTTGGTACATGAGTAGTTTTCCCAGTTAATGGTGGGTAGTTGAAATCGACCATTATTAGGGTGTTAGGTTGTACCCTAATATTTTCCAGTGTATCAAGAAAATGAGAAGTGAGAATCCTGGGGCATGGTGGGGGATCTGTAGCAAACTACAATTTGGATTGCGGTCTTGCCCAGAGTTAGTTGCACTTGGATAATCTCGGATGTATTATGCTGAGCAACTAGCCTGGAGGTGTGGATATCCTTAATGAATATGGACACGCCTCCGCCTTTAGTGCTTCGGTCCAGGTTAGGTGGCCGAAAGGTGTGGTATTAATTCTAGCCTGGTAATGCAGTGGTGTTCTCTGGATCCTTGAACCAGGTCTCTGTCACTGCACAGATGTCGATGTTCTCCATTTTAAGGAGTGCCTCGATTAAGTGCATTTTGAGGTTTAGACTTCTAGCATTACCGTCAGATTTTGCTTGCTTGTACCTGTTACAGTGGTGAAGGATTTTGTATAAACATGATTAAGCTTAGGTTACTTTATTAAGTCAATATGTATTTTGATTTTTGGTTTTGACAAGGTACTGTTGTGTTGATCATGTGTATGTTTCATTTATATTTCTCACATATTTTTCATAGGATGGGAGTATTTGAATATATGTATAGCCATTGCTCAGTTTATTAGTTTTTCATTTCTCATTTTAATTTAATCTCCTTTTATTCACATTTATAATGAACACTTTACCAATTTTTTGGGTAGATTTTTAAATGTATTATAGTTTGTTAGAGGAAACTAACGTTTTTAGCTGAATTAACATGGGTAACAAGTTAAAAAGGTTCCTTCACCTTTAATGAATCTTATTAATGTAATTAACTTTATTACTTGCAAATTCCATGTGTAATAAGTGACGTCATGCTATTTAAAGCAGATGTAAAGTTATTCATTAGTTTCTGAAGAAGTTTGCCTAGGAAGGCACTCGAAAAGCGCTTCAATAAATAATTTTATACAAGTTGGGACTTTTGCTTTGGCAGTGTTTCACACTGACAGTATCGTGCTGTGGATATTTCGCTGTTTGGTTCACTTTATGGTTCCCCTTTTTTGTTTTTTGTTTTACAGTGGTGAAGTTGTCATTTAAATCTTGCCTAAAAAAGGCACTATAGGGGAGGCAAGAGCCTTAGCCAGTATCCAGAATCCCAAGGGCGACAGGTGCAGGCCATCTCTGGAAAAGCATCGTGGTTTGTAAATCATGTCATCCCAGCAGACAGATACTGGATCCCCTTAGAATGACACCAGAAGCTTAGCCAATTGTTGAAGTCAATCATTTTGTCCTTTTACTGTGGTATCATTCTGGGTGATGGCAGGATGCTACTCAGGGCTAGGGTCATACCTGCCTGGGCTACAAGATCGGACAGCTCCTCCATGTCTCTCTTCATGTAGTCCAGGGAGGTACGTCTCAGGTCATTCACACCAACATGGAGAGTCACTTGTTGTGTAATGACCTGAGTGCATGCGTTATGTGGCAGATCCTGGCAGCTGACAGTAACTTTCTCCTTGTTTCGCCTGTTGAGTGGAACATCAGTGTGCCTGACTATAGAGTCACCTATGACTAGAGTGTTGGGTACGTTGTTATGCCTTATGGGCTGTGGCTGAGTGGCACACTGAGTTTGTGGGCTATATGACATTTGGGTTGTGTTGGGGGGTGGAGGTTGCTTGCGTTCCTGCTTTGGAGGTCCCTGTTGCTTGGGTAGATTTTTTTTATGAGAGCCTCCACGAATGTAGGTGTGTCTTTTGTGTTTCTCTGTGAGTATTTTGGTGGTGTAGGTTTTGAGGGACTATTTGATGAGTGTGGTGTGTTGCAAGTGTTTACCATCTCCTCTTGACTGTCTAGTCCAGTCTTGGGTGAAGAGAGCTTTGCTTTCAGTTTGGCTATATAAGTGCATCTCTCAAAGGTTGTAGTGTTGGGTGGAAGGAGGAGAGGGTTGTCTGTGTACATGAGGCAATTGCTGCATTGCCCCAAAATGCCCAGATTCATCAGGTAGACAGGAGAAAACACCGGGAGCTGACCTTTAGACATGCCTGGATAGGTGCTTATTTACTAAGTACTAAAAACTGTTTCCTCTAGACAAGTGAAGAAAGTTGAGTGCTGTAGTAATGTGTAGCTTATTTAGTGCTTACAATGAGTTCTGAACAAGTGCTTACTCAAAGAAACAGATTTGAGTGCTGAAACTAGAAAACTGGCTAGTTCTATGAAACAAAATTACACTAGAAGGCTTCCCTCCAACACAGAAAGGCTTGGAGGCTCAGAAGCTTACAAACAGTCCTGGATACAACAAATCTGTGTCTGGACTAGATGACTTACAGGAAAGGTAGGAAACAAGCTTAGAAATTAATTAATTAATTAATTAATTAATTAATTAATTAATTAATTGATTTATTTATTTATTTATTTATTTATTTATTATTGTAAAGGGGTAAGGAGTAACAGAAACTAACTGGGTTGGCCTTCTCAAATGTTCTCCCTGGATTAGGTAGAATGAGGCAATGACACTAGACTGGGAGGAGTGTCCCAGATCAAATTTACAGTAGGAGTGGGCAACTGCAAAGCCACCAAGTATAAAAACAGGATACCAATAGCGAGAGAGGGTGGGAAACAAAAATCAGAACAGACAAACCCAACTAGATGCTTTGCAATTGTAGAAAACTTCTAGTTAATACCTCACACACAGTGAAACTAGCTAGACAAGTATATGCAGACAATAGAAGTGCTATAAATAACTCAAAAATAAGCAAAAAAACAGGATACTTAATGTTATATATCACAGATTAGTTGTCTCAGAGCCCTTCCTCTGACTTCCTCCTATTAGCTCAGGACCTAGAAATAATGATTCCTATCATTCCTTGTCTAAGGGTAGAGTTCCTTTGGTGGGCAGAGGCCTGCTACCACAACAAGGGACTCCCTTTCTCTATTCTCCCTGCCGCCCAAACCCTAACAACAGACACATCAGACTATGCATGGGGGGGCTCACATGGCAGGGCAGTGCATTCAGGGCAAATGGAACCCAAAACAGATGCACCTGCATATCATTCAAAAGGAAATGTTAGCTGTACAGAACGCTCTGACAGCCTTCAAAGACCTTATTCTTCCAGGACAACTATTGGTAAAGGCAGACAACACCACAGTTATGTGGTACATAAACAAGCAGGGGAGAACCCATTCCTACCCACTCTGCAGACTAGCCATGGCTCTGTGGAACACAGTCTTGAACTACCAAGTGAACCTGCAAGCGCAATTCCTGCCAGGCAAAATAATTCACTGGCAGACGACTTAAGCAGAAATCTCATAGACCCAAACGAATGGAAACTGGAACCCAAAATATTCAAGTTTGTGAGGAACAAATGGGGGATACCAGAGGTAGACATGTTTGCCTCCCCTCAGAATTATCAGTTGAACAAATTCTGCACCAGAACTCCCCACAGTCAAGCTTGGAAAGTGGATGGCCCTGTCCTTTACCTGAGAAAGCCTCTGAATTTATGCCTTTCCCCTTCTGCCTCTCCTCTTGAAGGTTCTACTAAAGATCAAATAGGACATGCAAAGGACAATACTGATTGCCCCAGACTGGCCACACCAGCACTGGTATCCTCTTTTGCACAGTCTGACAATGCTACAACCATGGCACCTGCTTCAGACCCCTTCCCTGCTGTCCCAGCAAGCGGGCCAGATTCTGCACCCTCAGCTTCAAACCCTGAACCTTGCAGCCTGGTCCTGAGTTCACCCCTAGCAGCCCTCAGTAAGCAGGTGCTGGATGTCATTCTTGAGGCAAGGAGGCCTAGTACTATAAAATCCTATTCAGAAGTGCTCCACAAGGACCTTTCTCTTCAATTAAGATTCATGCCTCTGCCATTTCAGCACAGTATAATACTGAGCCACCCCTCTTCTCTCATCCCCTGCTAAAACAATTTCTTAGAGGGGCCAAAAATTTAAGGCCCCCCAGGAGAGCTCCCAATCCAGCCTGTGACCTTAACTTTTGTATTGGAAAATCTCACTCTTCTCCCCTTTGAACCAGCTGCTACAGCAAAGTTGAAATTCCTTTCTTGGAAAACAGCCTTACTTCTAGCCATCACTTCAGCAAGAAGAGTGTCTGAACTGCAGGCCCTCATGGCAGTGGGAACCATTCATTATCTTCCATGCGGACAAGGTTTCCCTCAGAACTAATCCATCCTTTATGCCCAGGGTGGTGTCTAGTGTGGCTCTAAACCAGTCCATTCATTTGCCTACTTTTTTCCCAAATCCTCAAAATAAGGGGGAAAGGATACTGCATTCTCTGGGCATGCACAGCCCAGCTTAGATTCTATTTGGACAGAACTAAGCCTCTCAGAAAATCTGACCAGTTGCTAGTTAGTTTTGCTGCAGGGGCAGAGGGGAAGGCCATTTCATTGCAAACCATTTCCAAATGGATGGCCAACTGCATCCATTTCTGCTGCAAGCACCATGGAAAACCTACCCCACAGAGAATAAGATCACATTCCACCAGGGCTGCCTCTACCTCTACAGCATTTCTCAGAGGACTCCCTACCAGGGACATCCTGGAAGCTGCTACCTGGAGTTGTGTGCATACTTTCACCAAGCATTACCACCTGCCTATCTTTTCTAAATCCAGAGCTGAATCTGCCACAGCAGTCTTACAGGGCCTGCTTGCTAGCCCCAATGATCTTTAACTGCCTCCACCCTTCCTTAGCTTTGAGAATCAACCCAAATGTGATGACTGTAACAGTGAAACATGAAGAACATAGTACAGTTGTGTACACTTACTATAAATGTAGATGTTCGAGTGTATTCACTGTTACAGTCTTGGTTACCCTCCCTCCAGTCCGCTGACTTCTCTTGCCTCTACCTTTCCTTCTTATTTGGAATATATTATATCATGTGTATTTGCTTTTTGCTGGGGGTGTTCCATACCATATAATTGCTTCCTATTGTGGGGGCACCTGACATCTGAGGCAGGAAAAACTGATGTAATCACGTCGACTGCATGTTTTATACCCCTGACGACCTGACGTCATGGAAGAAGCAACAACATCCAACGCAGAAATCTGAAGACACTGGTATTCAGGCCGACTGAGGGCTACCTGCATGCAGATAACCCAGATGTGATGACTGCAACAGTGAATACACTTGAACATCTACATTTATGGTAAGTGTACACAACTGTACTTTTCTACATCTTCTGCCTTTTCGGCCAGGCTTCCCATTAATAACATTTGTGCAACAGCCACTTGGTCAAAATCTCATACCTGTATCACTTGTTACAAAGTTGACAAGGCCTCCAGGGACAGGGCTTCCTGTGGATCCATGGTCCTGAGAAATATCCTCCCGTGAGCCACCCGAGATTGATGGTGTTTGGGACGCTACCCATCAGTAAAGAATGAACGGCAAGATTGAACAACTTCACTTAAAGAAGTTATATACTTACCATAACGTTCCATGTGAGTTGTTCATTTCACCTTCATTCTTATGTCCCTCCCTCCTACACCCTCCTGGGCTGATAGATGACCGAGATGCTGGATCCATCCTGGTTACTCAAACTTTCTATTCCTTTCTCTGGGAGTGAAAGAATGACATATGGTATTAGTACAGGCAGCAAACAAGATCTGAGGTAATTCATAGGTGCATCAAAGGATAGGGACTTGGCCTCCAGCTATTTGAAGACCTCGAGCTTTGCAATTGGCTGTATCGGAGCTGAGGGATTGGCTCCGAGCCTATCAGTAAAGAATGAAGGCGAGATGAACAACTCACATGGAATGTTAAGTACATAACTTCTTTTTTGCATCACCAAAAGAACACCATCCCCACGGTGAAGCATGGTAGTGGCAGTATCATGTTTTGGGGTTGCTTTTCTTCAGCTGGAACTGGGGTTTTAGTCAAGGTGGAGGGAATTATGAACAGTTCCAAATACCAATCACTTTTGGTCCAAAACCTTCAGGTGTCTGCTAGAAAGCTGAAGATGAAGAGGAATTTCACCTTTCAACAGGACAATGACCCCAAGCATACATCCATATCAACAAAAGAGTGGCTTCACCAGAAGAAAATTAAAGTTTTGGAATGGCCCAGCCAGAGCCCAGACCTAAATCCAATAGAAAATCTGTGGGGTGACCTGAAGAGGGCTGTGCACAAGAGATGCCTTCGAAATCTGACAGATTTGGAGCTCTTTTGCAAGGAAGAGTGGGCCAATATTGCCAGGTCAAGATGTGCCATGCTGATAGACTGCTACCAAAGAAGACTGAATGCTGTAATTAAATCAAAAGGTGCTTCAACAAAGCATTAGTTTAAGGGTGTGCACACTTATTGCAACCAGCTTATTGTACGTTTTTTATTTTTTATATTTTTCCCCTAACAGATTTGTTTGTTTTTCAGTTGAATTGTATAGGTTATAGGTCACATTAAAGGTGGAAAACATTTTGAAATGATTTATTGTGGTCTCGTTTTTTTATATCACAAAAACCTGGCATTTTAACAGGGGTGTGTACAATTTTTATATCCACCGTATATCTTCCAAGTTTGCTACAAAGTCTAAAAGATTAAGGATCTTTTCCTGGAAGTGTTTTCATAGGTATTTTTATACCCCAAGTAGACTCCAGAGAATTTTTCCTCAGGTGGATAGCAAATTTTGGAAGTGTGACAGGCATGAAAGAGGTAGCTGGGAACATATTTTTGGGAGTGTAATGAGCTGGCAGACTTTACGGATTCCCTGCAGACCGCTCTGTCGGAGATGCTGGGTGAGCAGATTGGACTGACTGGGGAGTTGATTTTTTGAGTTATACTACAGAATCGGAATTGCCTAGAAATAGTAAAGCCTTGCTGAGTCTAATTATGGTGGCTGCCAAAAAAGCATTTACTAGAAAGTAGAAATCAAAGTCTAGACTAACTGTACTAGAAGTAGTGAATATAGTAACAGAGATAAAACAACTGGAATTGGGATCTGTAGAAAATGGAGGAGCAAACTTCATAGGAAAAATGGGAATTGTGGGAACAATATATGCAGAGCAGGAACAAGGTTTAAGAATTGGATTTGAATGAGCCATGTATTGCTTAACTGACAATGGCTGGATTGCTTATAAGTGATGCATAATGTTTGCAACTACAGTTGTTTCAGTGGTGTCTGTGATGTAAACTGTTTGCACCTAAAGTGGTATCATTTTGTATGTTTTTCATTTATATAAATGTAAGATTGCCTTTGTCATATGTGAAAATTTAATAAAGATGTTTGGGGGGAAAAATATATCATCATCTACAAAAAAGCCAACTTTTATTGATTACCATACAGTTATATCCTTGAATTTATGAGCCTTTTTTTTTTTTTTGCCAATGGCTCTAAATATAACGCAAATAAAATAAGGGAAAGAGGACACCCCTGTCTGGATCCTCTGTTCTGACACAACTTATCAGAGGGAACCCCTTCCTTTTTAATTTTGGACTCTGATCTCTAATATCTCTTACTGACATATCAGAGAATGCAAATGTTTCCATTGCCCTACTCATAAAATCCCAGCTGACTCTTTGTTCTCTGCAGCAAGACAAACAAACAACAGTATTTTTTTTTTACATTGTGCCGCCGTCTGGATCATCATTGTTGTGTTAATGTCAAATGTTTGCCTCCCCCCCACAAAACCACAGTGAGCCATATCTATCAATTATGGTGACACCTTTGCCATTCCTTTAGCTACTGTGGAAATAAACACTTTATATCCTGGTTTAAAATTGAAATGGGACATTATGAAATTTGGTCTGCTGAGTTTTTTTACCATCTTTAGATATTACAGCCACCACAGCCTTTGGTGCTTCCCCTCCTTTTAAAATACTGTTAAGCAAAACCTTCCAGATATTTATCACTTCCTTCCCTCCTAGCTTGCAGACTTCCACAGGAATACCATCTATTCATGGAGACTTCCTTACCCACTGATTATACATCATTATTTGTATCTCATCTCCTGCTGTCTTAACTGTTAACTGTTGAACCTCGCGTACCACTTATCTTGGCATACTTAAGTCTTCCAAAAATGTTCGCATTTGTGCTCTTTCTTCATTTCCACATTTCTCTGCTTTATTCAATTTTTCAAAAAAATGTCTGAAAAATCTCTAATACCTTTACAGAATCTGTAGTTATTTTTCTTGAAATAGGCTCCTTAAGTTTGGCAACAACCCTTTCTGATTTCTGCTGCCTAAGTCATGCTACAAGTTTTTGTGCTCTGGCGTTAGTATAAAAAAATAGTAGCTTAACAGTAATCTTTCTAAACAAATGCATATAGGTTCATAGGTTGGTACTAGGCTATCGGCCCTAGGGCCTATACAAACCTAGCCATAACAATTCCCTGGATATTTCTTCCCACAATATTTACTTCCCTGGACCCCTGCCTAGCAGGGCAACTGACGCGATCCCCGGGGTGAATTTCCTATCTCCCATCCAATCGTCAGTGTTCCTTTTGAAGAGAGCCAAGGAGGTGCTCTGCTTGACATATATGGGCAGTCTATTCCAGAGTATGGGGAGTCTCTGAGTCAGGAACCTATCCCTCCAGCATGTTTTGTTCATTGTGATGACAAGGTTTAGATTCCTGGAGCGTGTGGCTCTGAGGGATTGGGATTTCTTTAAGTGGAGCATGTTCAACAGCTCAGGGTTTGACATGGCCTTGTATGTTAAGCAGAGATCGCCTCTGAGTAGACGATATGCCACAGAGTATAGCTGGAGTTTTTTTAGATGGTCAGTATAAGGCATCTGCTTTAGGCTTGTGATTCTTTTACTGAGGTATTTCTGCGGCCTTTCCAGCTGTTGCAGATGTCTTGAGGTACATAGATACTGCCTTATATTCTCTTTAGCACTCTGCAGTTGCACCTCTTCTTGTTCTGTGAGATTCCCCTTCTTCTGTAATACTTGGAACATTTGTCAGCCCCTCTAAATAATACTTGTTACTTCTTAACAATGTCTGCTCTTCTTTTGTTTCTGTCCTATTTTTAACCTCCACTTTTATCTTATCCCATTCACTAGCTATAATTTCAGAGGAAACTTCTATCTTACCTAATAACTGTCAAATAATTCCCACTATTTATTCCTTAAATTCATCTTTTTTTTTAACAGATAGGTGGAGAAGTGCTTTTTACTCTAGTTGTTATTCGCTCATGATCTAAAATAGTTATTGAATGTGTGTTGAAGCTTTCAATTAAATGTACTTTCCTATGAAATATAGTATGTCTAGTCTAGCCCAGTTATTGTACCTTGGGAAATCATACATGAATTCTCTGTGTGAATTCTACTACTGAAATCACATCTTCCATACCAAGTATTTTCATAAATTTTTTCTGAAATCTACCCTTCTTTTTGTTATATTTTCCCCTTCTACATCACCCAGATACATCCTCATTGTTGCAAATGAAGTTCTAGTCCCCACTTATAAGTAATATTCCTTGCTGAAAGTTGAGTATTTCTCCCAAAATTTTCTTGAGGTGCGTAATAGCAGTTTTAGGCAGAATATAAATACATGCCAGCGTAATTCTCCTCCCTTGCCAGTAGTCCATTACTACCACAAATCTACCATTATCTTTTCTTCCTGTTTCTGTCACTATCGGAGCATAAGTACTTCTCTTCTTCTTCCGTGATATTCTGCTGAATATCCATCAAGAAATTCTTTCTTTATCAAATTCACATGCTCACTTCTTTCCATATGTGTCTCCTGTATCATTGTTATTTGCACTCTCCATTTTATTTCATTTATTTATTTATTGACATTTGATAACCGGGAAAGTCCGACTGGGTAGAAGCCCATTTTCAGCAGGAGTCCCGGGAGAGAAAAGCTCCAAATTATTACAAAACATTTTATAAACAATAATTTTACAATCTTCAAAAATAAAACAGTTTAAATAATTACAACAAATCAGACATGATATAAAAACATTGGTTAAGAATCAATACAAGGTATATGACAATTTTTTAATATCTATAGAAATTTTAGTTTGTAAAGAAATTAATGGTAAGTTAGTATAATTCAAATAGGAATTGCAATATGAAGTAAGGGAAAAATAGGCTTATGGTATGTATATTTAGAGAGAAAGTCAGAGAAGAGATTTAGATAGCAGTAAAGAAGTAAGTGAAGAAGGGAGAGTAAGGAGGTGAAAGGAATGAAAATGTACTTGTTCACATTTAAAGATATATGTTATCCTGGTTTTGAAAATAAAAAAAACAAATGCAGATCAACCAACACAGCAGCCTTATTGTCTGGTTTGAATATTAAAGCATTATTTCCATTCTGCCTGGATGGTTCATTTATATATCCTGCTTTGGTTTTTGGTTTTTGTATGGATGGCATGATGCAAGTAGTGAGAATGTTTTTAGTCCCATTATTTTTATATACAGATCAGGGATATTTTCTGTCAACTAGAGGCAGGTTGTGGACAGTAGTTTTTAATCTGAGAGGGGAAAAGGGCAAGAGGCAAGTGGAATAATTTGATCATTCCAATACAAGAAGGTGATTTAGGCTTATTTGCTTTGAAGGGATATTTTAGAGCTAAACAGTTTTAATCCAAAATGAAAAGGGATGATGAAGCAGGGTGGAAAATTCACAAAATAAGGACAGTGTGGGATTTTGGATGCTGATCGTTAAGGAGAGTAACATTAACCATACCGAATATTATATTCATAAAGTAGCAGAAAGTTTTTAAAAATGAAGTCAACACAGGAATGGGGAAAGGAAATTTTGCCAATAGTGATAATTTGCAGTTAGGCAAGAGGGTATTGGAATTTACTTGAGAAAACTGTCAAAGGAACAAGGTACTGGGAGCAAATAACTAGAGAGGGGAAGGTAATAGAATGGGAAGAGGCCAAGAAGACATTTGGACTGCAGGCTAGAGACGGTCTTCCCTTTCAGGGATTGATATCAGAGTATAGGCAAAGAGAAGTTAATAGGGGAATCCTAAGTGAAAGACCTGATCTGGTGGAGTTTTTAGCTGAATCTAGAATAGAGGTTGCTGTTAAAAAAGGGATAATTAGCAGGGCATATAGAATATTGCTCTGTAACTATAGAAGTCAATCGGAGGAGGTTAGAAACAACTGGGAAGAGAGATTGGATAAGTAGTTCACAGGAGAACAATGGGGAGGACATGTATGACTCCCAAATATGTAACAAAGTCTAGAAGATTTAGAATTTGTGTGTGGAAGTGCATGGAAGTGTCTGCATAGTTGCTTTTATATCCTAGGCTGACTCCAAAGAATCTTTCCTCAGGTAAATGGCAAATGATGTTGTTGTGACTGGGAAGAAAGAGGTAACTGGGAATATATATTCTGGGAGTGCAATGAGTTGGCAGATTTTAAGAATTCCTTACGGAGTACTCTGTCAGAAATATTGGGTGAGCAAATGGGTGTAACTGAGGAATTTTTTTTTGGCAAGGATACAGGATCTGAATTGCATAGACCTAGTAAGACCTTGTTGAGTTTAATTTTGGTGGGTGCCAAAAAAAGCAATTATTAGAAAAACATGGGAAGGCAGGATTTGATCACTTTATGTAATGGTAGAGTAATGATAAAGAATAAATATGATGTATAGTGTTTGTAACTGAGAATATGTTAATATGGTTTGTTTTCTCTTATATGAATGTCTTTTTGCCTATGCCTTATGCGAAAATTCAGTAAAGATGTTAAGTAAAAAAGGGAGGGTGTCAGATGATAAGAGGGAGGGAAGTATTGGAAGAAGTCAGTGTGAAGAGAAGAGGGTGATGGAGGTGCCTGCAGTCATGGAGAATAATGAAGAAACTGAGAGTGCAGCAAGGGTAGCAGGAGGACAAGCTTTCCAGTAACAAACTGCAGAAACTGCGTGGGGGAAAGCAGTGAAGTGGTGCATAGTGAGCTGTTAGAGGAGAAACATAGGGAAGAGATTTAGATATGAAAGAGGAAACTGAAGAAAGGAGAAGGAAAGAAGGAGCTGGTGATGGAAAATTGTGTTATGTCGAAAACTCTGGTGATGTTGGTCAGCAGATAAGGTAACAAATTGGTGGTACTTTCCCCATGAGGTTCTGGAGGAAAGAGAAAGGGGAGGGAGGATGTCAGAGACTGGAGACATGGAAGGAAAAGTGTAGGAATTATTCATTTGGTTTTAGGAACATGAATTGTCAAGAAAATGGGGAGAAGGGTAATGGAGCATTTCTAACAGGACTGAGAGAATACTCATTTGTTCTTGGGGACGAAGATAAAAAGTAGAGAGAGAGAGAGAATAGGAAAGCTATCCCAGTATTAAGGAGCATTTTGAAAAGCTATATGATATGGAGTTGGAAGGAAGGGGGGCAGTCTGTTGTAGTGAGAGAAGATGATATTAGATCATTCCTAAAGGTTCTAAAGGAGTACAAGTTTGGAAGATGCGGATGACTAAAGGATATAGCCATTGGTGGGACTTGCTGTGGAATACACATTTAAAGAAGATATGGGAGGAAAGGAAAAGATAAAGGAAGAAAATAATGAAATCAAGATATGGGAAAGAAGTTAAATAGGGAAAGGCATTGTGCAGGTAGAATGTTAGCATTACAAATGGAGAAACATAGGGGATTAGTTGGGCTGTTGACAAAGGGGAAATGCACTATATTGGTGAAATCTGAGAGAATGAGAGCCTTTGTAAGTATCAAGGAATGTAAAGGAGTATATCTCAGTCTGCCTGCAGTTTAGAGTTTTTGTAGATATGACAAAGAAAAAGAGAAAACGACTAAGGCTTGGTATTTTGAAGTATATTTGGAGCGTATGTGATGTAACAAAGTGTGGAAGCAAGAGATGTAGCTAACAAATGTAGAATTTCTTTATTAGATGAAAGGAGATATGAAAGAGGTTTCACCCACAGTTCTTATCCTTGTTTTCTCTCTCATTCAGTAAATGTTCCTCTCCTGTGAGCTGCCCAGTTCACATGTACTTGTTTGCTGATGGTTTTATTCTTTTGCAGGGTAGCAAATACTGTCCACAAATCCAGAATTGCCTAACTCAAGCTTTAACAGACTTTTCTTTTAGTTAGTCAGCATAACCAAAAGTAGCTGTTATTTTTGGTTCTGCTCACAGACTTCCTCTGCATTTTATCATTTTTACCTACACAAGTTCTAAAGAATCACTGATCCAAATGCTTCAGACTGCTGTGCTGCAAGTATGTAAACGTACATAATTGTGTAGATTTGTTTCTTTTCATGTACTGTAGATTTAGGTCATTAAGAAATATTCTTGTAATTCTTGTTACTAAAGGAAATTTTTGCAGTTCTTGTGTAACTATTGTGTTGAATATTGTTGCTTGTCCCTGTCTAACATAGATGACAAGTAGGTGGGATATTTCATTTAGATGCTTTAATACATAGAAACACATCAGGATGGATAGCAGCATCATAAAATATAAACAAATTGATTAACAGACAGACCTGCTTATATCTCAACAGCTTACTACAAAATGGCAGTCAGATATGCACCTGCTCAGTATTTATAGACTTGTGCAAGCCCTTAGATAGCTTCTTAAAGGTACATATACACACATCGATCTACATCCTTCCTCTTAAAAAGATTGCCCTTGTTAAAAAGAATGTTAGAGTTAGACATGCCTTATTATAACCATTAGAAACAAACATAATGTTCATGTTGCCATCTATCTGTTTCATGGTCTGGAGATACGAGTGGATATCATAACATAACACTCTGGACTAAATTTAGCAATAGGGACAGTCTTCGATAAACAACTCGTATCATTCTCTTGCTGATGTTCATCGTGCATACAGCTGCAGTCATAACAGATGGGTTCTCCTGCCGTCAGGCGGGTCCTCGGTCGGCCGAATTCCAAAGTCTAGGTCCGGCGTCGGTTGTCGTCGCTTTTTCCCTGACGTCAGTGCGCCAGAGGTATAAAAGAACCAGCCGACGCCATTTTCTTCAGTCTTTCTTGCCGCGCGGTGCCCGAAGCAGAAGCAGTTCGCAAGTGCCGGTCGGCCAGCTCCTGAAATTACGAAAATTTTGCAACCAAAGTCTTCTTGAAAGCTAAGTACCCGTTAGAAACTTTTCTTGCCTCAGACCGATGTCAGACAAAGTTAATAATTGTATTTCATGTGGGAAGCAAATACCACATAAGGATTTCCATTCCCTCTGTATTCCTTGTTTAGGCCCAGACCACGACGTCTCGGTCTGTCGCTTTTGTGCTACATTCAGCAAACGCACCATTAAGTGTCGGGCGGAGTTCGCCCAGCATTATTTTGGCAAAAAATTTAACTATATTATGTCGTCGGATACTCCGACTCCAGTTTTGTCTAAAAAACGCAAAGATAAGGACCGACACATGAGGTCCGCGGCCTCTACCGACACCACGCCAAAGCCGACTACACGTGGTCTGGTTCTCAGCGAGGTGCCTACGCAGCCCCTGACTACCGACGACACTACATTGGCGGTGTCTCCTGTGCCCGAGGTCGCAGGCTACTCGGCCCACACCCCGACTACAGATACCGAAGCCACTATTGGCAGTGAATCTCAAAATGTGGACAGGTCTACCTCCTCTCAAGGTGTCTTCAGACCTTCCTCTTCTTTTTCCATCAAGGCTTTCACTAAGTCTAAAGCAGCCATGCATTCTAAGAGACAAGCTACACAGGGCCCATCTCCAGGCCCCATGCCTAAAAAACAGATGCTTAAGATGGCTGAGGATCTAATTACTCTTATCAGGGGTTCTCA
This sequence comes from Protopterus annectens, assembly GCF_019279795.1. NCBI lineage: Eukaryota > Metazoa > Chordata > Ceratodontiformes > Protopteridae > Protopterus > Protopterus annectens. The sequence continues at coordinate 102,539,424 of NC_056737.1, forward strand.
ACCCCGGACAAAGGCTCAGAGTGGAGGAAGAATCCCTCCTCTGATCAGGGCTCCATTATATCAGAGCACTCTGATGAACAGGAACATTCTTACTCCCCTTTTGAAGACTCTGATGCAGAGGAGTCCATTCCCTCTGTATTCCCCCCCAGAGGATTACTCATTTGGGGAAACTTTGCATACCTTAAGGGAACACTTCCACTGGGAAGGCCAAGATTATTCAGATTCCAAGAAAAGGCTTAGGGAATTTCTCTTGCTACCTCAGCACAGGCCACTAGCTATACCTCCTGTCTTGGACATACTAGATGATGTGTACTCGGAGGCCTGCCTTAACCCGGATTCTCTACCTCCAGCTCCAGTCAAGCCTGACAGGTACTACAGGGTTCCTGACTCACACCAATTTCTATACAAAAGCCATGCTGCTGACCCAGAAACTATCTCACAGGGTCCCAAGGGAATTAAGGCCTCCACTGCTAAAAATCCATTACCTTCCGAGAGAGATTCCAGATCCTTAGAAAGGTGGGGAAAAAAGGTATATACCCCGGCCACCTTAACCATGAGGGCATTAAACTGTCAGTTCCATATGCTAAAGTACCAACAGTTTTTGTTATCACAATTGAGAAGTAAAATGTCACAACCTGAACAACCAGACTTGAAGGAGTTGCAGGATTTGATGCATAGTGCAGAACAAGTGGGTAAACATACCTTACAATGTGGTTTTGATGCTCTAGAGGCCTCATGTAGAGCTGCTGTTACAGGATCAGTCATACGTAGACATGCCTGGCTCAAGGAACAAACCTTACCAGATCATGTCAAAGCTAAATTACTAGATGCCCCTCTACAAAAGGATGTATTATTTGGTGCTAATGCTGAGGAGGTATTAAGGAAAATGGAGGAAAAGGCTAAATCAATGCAAACAGTGAAAGATTTTCTACAGGTACAACCCCCACGTTTCAGTAGAAATTGGCCTTCCAAAAATTGGTCCTTTCCAGCCACGGGCAGACCCCAAAGAGGTAGATACAGGCGCCCAAGGGGCAGAGGGCAATCCTAAGGATCGTTTAGAGGCAGACAATGGCAAGCTCCTACACAAAGAGGTGGTGAGGATAACTTGCAACCATTCAGAAAGCAAGCCCAATGACTTTCCCCTTTGCATGCCAAGCAAGACTCAAATGGCAGCACCCTTAGGTGGAAAACTGGCATTATTTTAAAAAAATTGGCATATTGTCACAAAAGACAAATGGATCCTGGACATTATAAACAGAGGCTACAGATTCCATTTTCACACCCTTCCAAAAATGAGAGGCATGCCACACCTGCCACACAATCAAAGGGCAGAGGCACAAAGACAAATTTCAGATCTCATAGACATGAAAGCTATTCAAGAGGTACCTACGCACGAACAAGGTCAAGATTTTTATTCCAGACTATTCCTGGTACCAAGGAAGGGAAAAGATTGGAGACCTATTTTGGACCTATCCATCCTAAACACATTTCTACTCGTACCAAAATTCAAGATGCTCACTCTACAGCAGCTTCTTCCCATGCTGGACAAGTTGTCTTGGCTGGTAACATTGGACCTCAAGGAGGCATACCTTCATGTCCCAATCAGACAAAATTGCAGAAGATACCTCAGATTTCTTGCAGGTTCAACCCATTATCAATTCTCTGCATTGCCCTTTGGCTTATCTACTGTGCCCAGAGTATTCACGAAATGCCTGGCATCAGTAATTGCCTACTGCAGACTTCAAGGGATACAAATATACCCCTATTTGGACGACTGCCTGATCTAAGCGGACAGCAAGCACATTCTTCTGAAACATCTGGCTTATGTAATAATGTTGTTGAATTCTCTGGGATACACAGTCAACAAAAAGAAATCAAGGCTAATACCCTCTCGAAAATAATTTTCCTGGGTGCCAACTTGGACACAAACACCCAGATGGCCTACCTCACGCCAGAGAAGCAGGGGCAACTAACTCAATACTTCAGAACACTAGCAAATTGCACCAGGCTGACTGCAAGGAAAATCCTGCAGGCTCTGGGATTCATGGCATCTTGCATCTTACTAATCCCATGTGCAAAGCTGCATATGAGGAAACTTCAATGGTACCTGAAAAACCTATGGTCTCAACACAGCCACAGTTTGGAAACAATAATACCACTAATTCCATGTCTTCAGAAGGAATTTCTGTGGTGGGTTCAAGCATGCCAAACAAACACAGGTCTCCCATTCAGCAAGCCTCAAGCAAATCAAGTCATCACAAAAGACGCCTCGGACTACGCCTGGGGGGGGTGCACATGACAGATCGGTGCATTCAGGGCAAATGGCCCCAAAAAGAAAAGCACCTACACATCAATCAAAAGGAAATGCTAGCAGTAATAAATGCTATTATAGCTTTCAAAGACCTTCTGCAACCAGGTCAACTATTGATAAGGACGGACAACACCACAGTAATGTGGTACATAAACAAACAGGGAGGAACCCATTCATACCCCCTATGCAGACTGGCCATGTCACTTTGGAACATGGCCCTGGACTTACAAATCGAACTACAAGCACAGCACTTGCCAGGCAAGGAAAACACGCTGGCAGACAACCTAAGTAGAAATATGACAGATCCACACGAGTGGAAGTTGCATCCTCAAGTTTTTACAGAGATAATTCAAGCATGGGGAAGGCCAGACATAGATCTCTTTGCCTCCCACAAAAATCACCAATTGACAAAATTCTGCTCAAGGATTTTTCATCCAAAGGCCTGGAGAGTGGACGCTCTCTCTTTCAGTTGGACATCAATGACAGTTTATGCCTTCCCACCTCTTCCTCTGCTGCCCAAAGTTCTATTAAAAACCAGAGCAGACAGACCAAAGATGATTCTCATTGCTCCAGACTGTCCAAGACAACACTGGTACCCACTCCTGAGGAGCCTGATGCATTCCCCACCATGGACCCTGCCTCTAATGCCTCTTCTTCTGACTCAGCACAGCTTCAAAACCCTTCACAGTCAGCTAAAAACACTCAATCTAGCCGCATGGAAGATTCCTTAGCATCACAACAGACCCTACTCTCCAAGGAGGTGCAGGATGTCATTTTGGAGGCCAGAAGGCCGTCTACTAGAAAAGCTTACTCCACAAAATGGAAACGGTTTTGTGTCTGGAATGAGAAAAAGGGCCAGGATCCTGGAAAACTGAATTTACCTCAAATATTACAGTATCTAGCTGAGCTGCTAAGCAGTGGACTTTCTTTCTCCTCCATCAAAATCCATGCCTCAGCCATTTCTGCAGAATACAACACTGATCCACCCTTATTCTCTCACCCCCTCTTAAGACAGTCCCTCAGAGGGGCTAAGAATCTAAAACCCCAAGGAAACAACCAATACCTGCTTGGGATCTCAATTTCATTCTAGAAAAGCTGACCTTGCCTCCTTTTGAGCCAGCTGCCTCATCAGATTTGCAATATTTGTCCTGGAAAACAGCTTTCCTTCTGGCTATTACCTCAGCTCGTAGGGTATCGGAACTACAAGCTCTCATGGCTGTGCAGCCTTTCATCATCTTCCATCAGGACAGAGTTTCCTTACGAACCAACCCGTCCTTTATGCCAAAAGTGGTATCCAGGGTAGCTTTGAATCAGGCTATACACTTACCTACCTTTTATCCTAATCCTCAAAACAAAGGGGAGAGATTACTACATTCCTTGGACATCCACAGACAGCTGCGTTATTATTTGGACAGAACAAAGCCTTTCAGAAAATCAGAACAGCTCTTTGTGTCCTATGCTATAGGAGCTCAAGGAAAGCCAATTTCCAAACAGACTATCTCAAAATGGATAGCCCACTGCATACGCTTTTGCTATTCTTTTCATGGCAAAACTGTACCTACAGGCATCAGATCTCACTCCACAAGGGCCACGGCTACCTCTGCAGCTTTTCTCAGAGGAGTTCCTACCAAAGATATTTTGGAAGCAGCCACTTCTGTGCATACCTTCTCCAAGCACTACCACCTTCCATTATACTCCAAATCTAGAGCGGGCTTTGCCACTGCAGTCTTGCAGGGCATTCTGGCTCCTCCTAGTTCCACCTAGTGCCTACCCACCTTTCTAAGCTTTGGGATTCTACCCATCTGTTATGACTGCAGCTGTATGCACGATGAACATAGTACAGTTTTGTACCTACCATAAATGTAGATGTTCGAGTGCTAATACAGCTGCAGTCCAGGTTTCCCTCCCTCCTTCCCCTCTTGGGACAGGCCTATTGGCTAACACCTCCTCATGCAACCTGATTGGGGTATTCATTCTTGATGTATTTGCTTGCACTACTGTATTTTGATTATATTGCATTGCTTTATTACACAAAGTTATGTACTGCCTTCCTTCTGGGGGCACCTGACATCTGGGGCAAGAAAAACTGAAGAAAATGGCGTCGGCTGGTTCTTTTATACCCCTGGCGCACTGACGTCAGGGAAGAAGCGACGACAACCGACGCCGGACCTAGACTTTGGAATTCGGCCGACCGAGGACCAGCCTGACGGCAGGAGAACCCATCTGTTATGACTGCAGCTGTATTAGCACTCGAACATCTACATTTATGGTAGGTACAAAACTGTACTTTCTGTGGTGTTTCTGGGTGATCTGGATAATGTATCAGCAAGATAAAGAAGCTTGCCTTTCTTGTAGACAAGAGTGAAATTCTACTTTTGCAATATCAACATCATGTGTTGCAGTCTGGCTGTAGATGAATGCATAGGCTTTTTCAAGATAGTAGCTAGAGAGGTTGGTGGTCTGTTTCGATCTGGATAGGTCTACCATAAACATAGTCATGGAACTTTGAACATGCAGACACAATTGGTAAAAGCTCTTTCTCAATCTGGGCATACTGCATTTCAGTACAGGTTGACCCTCTTCTAGAATGACTGCACCAAGACCAAATTTCGAAGCATCACATGAAAAAGTAACTGGCTTATGAACGTCATAGTATCTGAGAGATGGTGGACTAGCAATTCTGTGTTTCAGGACTTCAAATGCCCTTTGGTGTTGCTCTAACCAAGACCAGGATACATCTTTACATGCCAGCTCTCTGAATGGTACTGATAGTTGACTCAAGTCTGGAATGAACTTGGCTAAGTAGTTAACCATGCCAAGAAATGTTGCAGGGCTTGAACATTGTCTAGAGCTGCCATCTCAAGAATGGCTGTTTGCTTTAAAGGGTCTGGTCATAGGCCTGATCTAGTAAATAAATGACCAACATAAGTAACCTCTTGTAGCCTAAATTAGCATTTTTGTGGATTGAACTTAAGATTTACTTGACGTGTCCTTTCCAGAACTTTTCTGAGGTTTCTGTCATGTTCAGCTTCACCATTACCTCCTACTAGTATGTCATCTACTATAATAGCACTAGAATACCCAGAAAAAAGTTGCTCCATTGCACCCTAAAATACTTTACTTGCAGAATTTATCCCAAATGGCATTCTCAAAAATCTGTACCTGCCAATTGGAGTACTGAACGTAGTGAGCAATGATGATTTCTTGTCAAGCTGAATTTGCCAAAATGAACTCTTAGACAGAAAAAACAGTGGCGTTTAACATAAGAGCTGCAACTTCTTTGACTGTGTGCATTGGATGATGAGGTCTTTTTAGTGCTTTGTTCAAATCTTGTAGGTCAGTACATGTTCTGATGTCATCTGAGCTTTTCTTATGAGTTACCACAATGGAACGTACCCATTCTGTTGGTCCTGCAACTGGAAAAATCACACCTTGCTGCGCCATTTTATGTAGCTTGGCTTTGACTCTGTCCTGCATGGCTGTTGGAACTTTATAAGCTGGCCTGATAACTGGACTGACATCTGGATCTAACTTCTTAGAGTACACAACTGGAAGCTTCCCCAGTTTGTCTTCAAAGAGATCAACATAGGTAGAAAAAATGTGCTGGGCGAAATTAGAGTAGCGGTCTTTTAAGCTGACTTGATGGACTTCCTTATTAAATTAAAGCAGTCCCATTTTCAAACTGTCTCTGAGGCCTAATAATGACTGGACGTGCCTCTTGACTACATAAAATAAGCTGTAGCTTCTCCCAGCAGAGTAACATGAAAGCATTACTGAACCTTCTTCTTGAATTTCTTCACCTCCATAAGCAGCAAGCTTTGCACACCTTGTCAAATCAAACCTTTCACCATGACACACTCTGGCAGATGTTTCTGCTGACATAACATTGCACTTGGAACCTGTGCCAGCTTTGAACTCTGCGGGTTTTCCATTTATCCGAACAGTACAAAATACTTCATTCTTTGCCCTTAAATCTGCTGCATTGTCTGTTTCATAAAGCACTGAACACCATCCACATAAAGAGTAGGGTTGCAGCTCTCTAATTGATCAACTAGTTTCTTAAAATGTTCCCTTTTAATAGTTAAATGTGGGCCTTTTGATTTGCAAAACCTTTTGAAATGATTCCATTTATTGCATTTGTGGAATTGCTGACCAAAAGCTAAATAGTTTTTCCCTTTAGATTCATGATTTCCACCACAGTTACAACAGTCGGCAATGAAACTAGGTTGGGGCCCATGCTTTGAGTTTGCTGACTCACTGGTATGCTTCACTAAGACTGTGCAAACTCTGGAACTTGCTGGAAAGCTCTGGGATTTACCAGTGGGTGCTGCAAGGGCTACAGTTGCTGCCATGTGCTTGGACCTGTTTCTTTTAACCACGTGCTGCATGCTATCAACATGAGCCTTCTCACTGTGCTTTCTAGAGCTGTTCTCATTTGTATGCATATTTGTGTGCTTTTCTGTGAACTCGTATGTCTGACAGATCTCAGTGGCCTTGTTCAAAGTTAAATCACTGTCACAAAGCAAAATCTTTCTTGCAGCATCATCTTTAATACCACACACAAGTCTGTCCTTTATCAACTCATCCCTTAAATCACCAAATCTGCACGTTTTAGCTTTGTTTCTTAAGTCAGTTATATATAATGGAAAAGTTTCACCAGACTTTTGATCCCTTGTATAAAAGGGTCTGTATTACCTAAAAAAGGCTAAATATCGAATGCCGTTTCATCGACCACTAAATATGCAACTACCATTTACGCAAGTGGCCAGTCCATCTATTTTTTTTTCCTGGGGAAAAAAATGTTTGGCCATCATCATGAATTTGCCCTTTTCCCCACTGTAGTGCAATCTTGGAGTTGATATATTTAGTTAGGGGGGTGTAAAAGGGGCAAGCCCCCCACTTTACAATGTTTGAAGTGGTGTGTCATTTCTGGTTGGCCTTCCGATTTTTTTCCCCTATGAAAAAAATCGGTGAATTGGCCGTTCATGTAAATGGTAGTTCGATATTTAGTGGTGGATGAAACGGCGTTCGATGTTTAGCCGTTTTGATTAGGTGATATAGACCTGTATAAAATAAGTGCCTTTCCATTGTAACATTTGTCGGGGAGTTGCACATTTTTCTAAATTTACGTTTTAAGCACTCTGGGTCCTCCATTGACTCAGCCTGTACAACAATGTGACTGTTTTCCCCATCTGCTGCATAGACAAGCAGGTGCATACACAAATGAACTCTCCCTTTCAATGTCTTCTGACCTAGCTAAATTAAGCAGAATAAATATCTTTGTACAGTTATCTTTATCAGAAAATGCAGCCTAAATGAAAATGTCGTACTGTTACTCAAACACTCTTCAGTTCTGTGCAATATTACTGTCAAACACAAGTGCACTGGGTTTTCAAAATCCATCTGCCATGCCCACAAAGTATGTGCAAATACACTGAATAATATGGCCCTTGTAAATATGTATAAACAAACTGTTCTGTGAGCTTGTAATAACATTCATATGCACAATAAACTCTTCAAAATACTGTACTTTAAGAAATATGCTCTGTAATGGCTGTATTTTGCAAAATAAATTTACTGTAATACTGCACAAACATGCAAACACTTTATACACTTCTGATAACTTGGAAATCTTTAATTATTATGAAACACATGTGCTTAGTGAAAATGCGGTTGTTTCCTTTTATGTTATTTGTCTTATGCAATTCAGACTTTATTTAAAACATTTTCCACAGTAGTTCTAATATTTTTATCAGTGTCAGACATACTGGTTTATTCTAATATGGTTTAGTGTGTCCTGTATGCCTTGTTTCATATGTTGAGAATAAGAAATAGTTTTGAGCAGGTTTTAATGTCTGAAATTAGTTTCTGACCTGTTTTGTGAAATATGCGTGCAGTAGGGATGATTCTCTCCTTTAAATTCCTCCAATACCAGTCGGGTGTCTCTCGGACTTAAGTGGAAGAAGCTGGAACTCTTTCTGGCAACGAATCACCTTGACCATTCTTCTTTTATCCTCATGTCCCTTTAGAAATGCTGTTTCTGACACCATGTCGCTCATCCCTCTCTAACATAGATGACAAGCAGGTGGGGTATTTTGTTTAGATGCTTTAATGCATCATAAAAGATAAACGAACTGATTAACAGACAAACCTTACATACATACATGCTAACATCTCAACAGCTAACAACAAAATGGCAGTCAGATTTGCACCTGCTCATTATTTTTACACTTGTGCAAGCCCTCTGATAGCTTCTTAAAGGTATATACACACACATTGATCTACAAATATGTATGCAGTTTTTTGTAAATTATGAATATGTTTAAGTCATATTGTGCCCATGTCATAACTGAAATGACCCAAGGACCAACCCATTTACTTGGTTAACAAATAAATCTACTCCTCTTAATATGTCTTAACCTGAATGCACCCCAGTGTCTTGTGTCCCCATTTGCAAACTCTTAGGTGTTGCTCTGATCCATTTCTGATACTTCACTCTCATGCCACCATCATAAAACGTGCTGACAGTCGCTAATCAGGTGTTATATTCTTGACTGTCAGCAGCTAGATATAATTGCCTGATATTCCCCGTCAAAAAAAAAAGTAACAATATTTGCAGCTGAAAAAGTAAAGCAGATTTTTTGCAGTTAAGATGGTATCTGATGTTGTCTCTTTCATTCCTCTTCATGAATAGATGTAAATGGGATACTGATCTGTGCTCGGATCTGACTCAGCCATGTTTTTCGGACTAAGATCAAGTCTCGAGCGCCTGCCACTACCCACAATGCCCTGCACTCCAACCAAACTCCCCAGATCTCATTTGCCGCCAGTGGTATCACACGTAGTCACCAGAGTCTCAAACAAGGGGTATCTCCTGTCAGATAAGTGCTTTTTTCTTGTTTACTTGCTGTTTGCTTGTTAATTTCCTCCCCTGTCCTTTAGAGTGTGTGTATGAAGTTCTCTCTTTCGCTCTCTTTGTACTGAAAACGTTTTCCCACGTTCTGGGTAGTCATTTCTCCTTTAGCTTTTCTGTCAAGCTCTTCTGGGGTTTTTTCTATGTGTGTGTCTGTGTGAAGTTGTTTTTTTCCCCTGAATGATGGCTGACAAACCATCGGTATTCAAGCAGTGCTTGGAATGCGAATGCAAGTTTCCACATTCCAATGCAAACTCATATGTTTACTGCTTGGGTGCAGAGCATCTGTGGTCGGCCTGCTCTATTTATGAAAGCTTTAACCCTGGAGCCATAGCTGACCCCAGAAACAAGTTGATCTTGAAGGTCCTTTTGCCTGCTTCCTCTCCAGGGGCTCAAACACCCTCTTAAGAGTCATTTGGGAGCATCCGTCTACTCATAGCACCCTCACAAGTCTTCAAGGGCATCTTTGGAGCCACCTGCTAAGGTTGGGAACCTCTCGGATCTGACTTCCTCTGATCAGAGGCCCACTTAGGCTCCGGCAGATCCGAAACTCTCTTCGGATCCATCTGGGTCCGTGGTCATCACCAGCGTAGTAACCTCCTATAGCGCTTCGCTCATCCAACAAAATTCTAGTTCAAACACTCGGTACAAACAACTCAGCCGGAGATTCACTCTATGCTAACTGTTGAAAAAATCTGGAATTCACTTCCTGTTGAACTTACTTCCATGCCTGTCCTAACCCAATTCAAAAAAGCCTAAAACAGTACCTAAAATGAGATGGCTATGCCATTGTGCTAATTCAGACAAACTCCTGCAGTATAATCATGTCATAATTAGGTCTTTCCAACCACTACATTGTTTTCTAGTTTGATTAATTGTAACACTATACATTTGCATAAAGCTGAAGAAATGACTCTTTGTATCTGTAACAATGTTTTTAACTATGCATATTGTTTTTAATAAGTTTATTATAACAGTTTTTTTATAGGTATGTATGGAGCTTTTCTCCCTGGGCCTCCGCTGAAAATGGACATGTATCCAGTCGGACTATCCCAGTCAACAAATGTAAAATTAAATAAATAAAATAAATTCTCCTGATACTGCTGTCCTCTCCTCTTCGGATCCTAAGGCTTTGGATCCTACAGCAGGGGCCCTACGCTGGTGCTGAGGTTTGAGTCAGTTTCACTACCTGGTCTTCAGCAGACTCCTTTCAGGCACTCTAGACACCCCTCCATGGCTTCGTCCAGGTCTTCTAGGAGGCTTTCGGAGACTGACATGGACAGGGTGATCAGGAAGATCCATAAGACTTGGGTCTTCTTGGCTCCGTCCTCCACAGTTTCTTCAAGTCTCCCTTTACAAGTCCAGTCTCCTTCTCCGATCCGTCCTTCTACTTTGGAATCACAGAGTCATGGCCACTCTAGGGATCCGTTGTTGAGTGTACTGAGCTTGCTCCCCTCCACTCCGACCATTGCCTTGACTTTCTCAGTTCCATTGTCATTGGATTGCAGCGAGTCTCTGATCAGAGAGGTCCCCATTGGTTCCAGGGGGAGGAGATCGGCTCCTATGTTTTCTCAGCTGCCTCTTCCCCTCGGTGCTTCAGATCTGGATAGTTCAGGTCCAGTTCTGCACTGGATCCTGGGCTCGGGGATTCTGGTTCTCTCTTCTTCTGTAGCCTCAGCTCCGGTGAAATTGGGGAAGGATTCTCTGGGTCCTTCTGCATTCCTAGTGGTAGAAAGAGCTTTCTCTACCCACAGGAATCCAGTCCTTTTGAGCCATGACCTCTCCCTCCAACTCCCTTTGGATCAGAAACTTGAACCTGCCATTCCTGTCCCAAGTGAGCCTGTCCAGACTGGCCTCCAAACTCTTCCCCCACAGGGAACCCCCTCCTCTTTTGAGACCTAGCCTGAGCACCCCACAAGGAGGCCCCTCTTAAGAGGATGTGCAAAAGTAGGCACATTGACCCCCCCCCCTCTGAGTCAGTCACTGAGGATACGGACTGTGATAAAAGGGAAGGATACCCAGATCACCACCGGAGGACATCTCCTTTGGAGATATTTTAGAGATTTTGCAGCAGAGAGGTGGTTGGTCAGCCCAGCCTTCATCCTCTGAGTAATCCATATTTTTGGAGGCCTTCGGAACTGGCCCATCTACATCCTGGGTGGTTCCTCCGATGGATGAGTTAGTGGACTTGGTGTCCAGCTGGGGCTGGAAGGAGCAGGACTCGGTCGAACCAATCTCCAAGCGACCAGACAAATTTTTGTCTCCCACCAAAGACAGACCTTATTGGAGTAAGGATATTCCAGTGGATGCCATGGTTGTGGTGGCAGCCAGTAAAAATGAGCTAGCAGAGCAGAGCTCCACTGTCCATCTGCTGAACATGGAGTCCAGAATGATGGACAGGTTTGGGAAGCGAGTTTACTCTTCCCGCTACTTTCTTGCTGAGGGCTTTGAACTGTCTGGCACACTTTACCCATTTACAGAGGGACCTGGTGAAAGAGCTTTCAGACTCTCTGGCAGAGACCATGTCCTCTGAGGATTTCAAGAGAGTCTCCCCCAATTGGCTACTCTTTCGTCCTTATCCAACTCGTCCATGAAGCTAACTTCCCATTCCACAGAAGGGGCCTCTTGGGCAGCTGGCTCAGGCATTGCTATTCGGAGACATGCCTGGATGAGGCTTTGTGATTTCGCAGAGCCCTTGGTGCCCTTTGTTAATGCCCCTTTGATGGATCCTCACTCTTTGGTCCATCGATCAAAGAGACCCTAACCCACAGCGAACAAGAGGGAAGACACTCTGCCCTTATGTTAAGTTCTCCACTTCACAGTGCACTTTTTTCTAGAAATCAATACAGTGGAAGGAAAACATGGTTCCATAAATCCCAGGGTTCTCCCCAAGATCAGTATGGGGATTCTTTGTCCAGGGACAGAGGAGGAAGTTTCAATGTGAGACACCGTCCCAGAGCAGAGGAGTCCGCAGAATCAGGCCTTCGGGAAGCCTTTCTCTGATAGGCCTTTTCAGCACTCCTGAAGCACTGCCCGACTGCTCATCTCTGGAGGCAGCTGGGAGTCGGTTATGTGTACACCCTATCACCTGGACTGATACAACTCAAAACAAGTGAGTGTTAAAGATTATATCCAGAGGCTACACTATTCCCTTCCACAGTTCTCCTCCGGAGAGGTTAAAGAGAATCCCTGACAATTACACTCAGAGGGAGTTTGCAGTAGCAGAAATACTAAGTCTGTTGCAAAAAAGAGTCATCCAAGAGGTCCCAATCTTACAAAGATTCAGAACTTACTCTTGCTTCTTTTTAGTGTCAGAGAAAACTGCGGACCTGCGATCCATACTGGATCTAAGCAAGTTAAACTTGCTCATAAAGAAAGCAAAGTCCTGAATGGTGACGATTCAGTCCATTCTTCCATTGCTGCAGAAGGATGATAGGATATGCTCTGTGGACTTAAAGGGTGCATACTATCTCATCAAAATAGACAGGTGCTCCAGGAGTCATCTGTGCGTCCGGCTGGGAGCCAGTCATTTTCAGTTCAGGGCTCTGCCCTTTGGACTCACAACAGCCCCCAGAGTGTTTACCAAATGTATGACAGTAGACACAGCTCACCTCTGACATCAGGGATTCCAGGTGTTACCTTACCTAAATGATTGGCTCTTTACTGCCCCAACCAGGCATCAGCTAATACAGGCCAGAGATTATGTCTTCAATCTTGTCAACCATCTGGGGATTACTGTAAATCTGGCAAAGTCCCATCTTTCTCCATGCAGGCTTTAGAGTTCATTGGAGCTACCTTGGACATGGTTAATCAGATTGCCGCCCTTCCCCCCTCATCACGTCCTAACCTTGAGAGGTCAGGTACTAACAGTGTTGAGTCTAGCTTCTCCTCGGCAAAGCTAATTCTCCAAGCTCTAAGTTCTATGGTGGCTGCCATTCCACTAGTTCCTCTTGCAAGATATTTTGTGAAAGTCCTTCCTTCAGTGGACTTTAGCTGCTCAGTGGTCTATTTTTTACCAGCCTGTACCTGTTCCTGTCAAGCTGACAGAAGGCATCTTCAATGGTGGCTTCTGTTGGATGACATGACATTAGGCAGACCTTTCCTTCTCCCACCCCTCTCCGCCATGGTTGCCACAGACACTTCCCAGTTGGGGTGGGGGGCATTACAAGGGGAAGATCATCCAAGGCACGTGGACATCCATAGAGACCAGATTGCAAATCAGTGTTGTGGAGATGAGCTGTCCTTTCAGGACGTTCTCCCTGTAGGAACTGTTGTGATCCACAAAGACGACATGTTGGTCATGTGGTATATCAGTAAACAAGGAGAAACCCGTTCTTACCCACTGTGCAGAGAGGCCATGTGGGTTTGGGAATGGGCGATGTCTTCGGACCATTTTCTGCTTGCAACACACATTCTGGGGAAATCCAGCATCCTGGCAGACAAGATCAGCAGGTCCATTCTGACCCTTTACGAGTGGTCCCTCAATCAACAAGTAGCAGACTTGATCTTCAATCACTGGGACCAACCTTGTTGTGACCTATTTGCATCCCCCCAGAACAACAAATGCAGCAATTATTTTTCTCTGACCCCCCCCCCTCCCCGGTGGAGTCTGGTTCACGATTGGCCCCCCAATCTCCTCTATGCTTATCCCCCAGTGCTTCTGAGTTCAAAGTTCCTCCAGAAAGCAAAGCATCTTAAGTCCTATGTAATCCTCATTGCCCCCCTTCTGCCCTCGTCAGATTTGATTCCCCTTCATCTGATCTCACCTGATGTATCCTCCATGGATTCTGGAACTCAAACAGTATCTCCTTTCTCACCCCATAGAGGGTTATCCACCCCAATCTGATGTTCCTCAATCTGACTGGTTGGTTTCTCCACTTCCAAAGGTCCAGGCTTGCTTCCTAGGTCTGAGACATTATTTTGTCCTATCAAAAACCAAGTACTAAGAAAGTTTATGTTAGCAAATGGAAGAGGTTTGTATTCTGGGCTTCCAAAGAAAACATTGATCCGTTTTCGGCACCTATTTCTGATGTTCTGCACTTCCTTGCATCTCTTTTCAAAGACTGAGCTAGTTTCTCCACCATCAAACTCCAGTTAACGGCTATCTCCATTTTTCATTATGGCAACTTTCTCAACTGCTCTTCAGCTTCCAAACTATGGCAAAGTCTTTTTGAAAGGGGTCTTTCTCCTCAGGCCTCAGGTAAAGGATCCCTGTCCATCATCAGATCTCATTGTGCTTTTGCAGAGCTTAACTCAGAAGCCCTTTGAATCAGTGGGTGAATGTGACCTAAAATTTCTTTCATGGAAAACAGTTCTTCTCGTTACCATCACCTCAGCTAAGACAATATCAGAAATTCAGGCCTTATCCTGTAAGCCTCCTTACATAATTTTCCACAAGGTTAGAGTCTCCCTTCGTACAAATCCTTCTTTTATGCCCAAGGTAGCTACTGAGGCCAATCTTAACCAGACTGTCCAACTACCAGTCTTTTTCCCTAATTTTTCTAATGATGGAGGACGATTACCACATTCATTGGGTGTTCACAGACAGTTACGTTTTTATATGCACAGGTCCAAGCCCTTTCAAAAATCAGATCAGTTATTTGTTTCCTTCTCTGCTAGCTGTCTAGGTCAGGCAGTTTCTAAGGTTACTCTCACCAAGTGGATAATAGACTGTATCTCCTTTGTTTATGACAAAAATGGTTTACAACTACATCTCACCCCCCCCCCCCCCAAGGCCCACTCCACCAGGTCTGTGTCCACCTCATCTACTTTCTCTTCCAGGGCCTCGTTAGATGATATCTGTGCTGCAACCACTTGGTCAAAGGCTCATACATTTGTATCACATTATAAATTGTTCTTCATTCTGTTTGGCTGTGCTGTGGCATATCCTCCCTTGAGACCACCCAGGAGTTCTATAGCTGGGGACTCTACCTATTCTTGGGGAGGAATGAAAGAGACATCATCAGATTTATTAGTTACGTACTTACCATAATTTGGTATCTGTGTTGTCTTCTTTCATTCCTCCTTACCTTCCCACCCAACCATCCCCCTTCCTGGTACTCTAGAAGACCGTGGGTGAACTATCTTTGGGAACTGTTGTTCCTGTTTTTTGAGCTTCTGATTATGGAGATGCATATATTTATACATATATATAACTGTATATTTTAAGATCTTTCTATTATTTGTGAGCATCAAACTCGATCTGAGGAGGTTGGTTAGAATGCAGGGCATTGTGAGTAGTGGGAGGTGCTTGAGACTTGGATCCTTGTCTGAAAAACATGGCTGAGTTGGATCCGAGCATGGATCCATAACCCATCTACATCCATTCGTGAGGAGGAATGAAAGAAGGCAACACAGATACCAAGTTATGGTAAGTACACAACTAATAATTTCTCACATTCAAACATGATTAATTTTAACAATGAATACCACTAATTCAATACTGCAGTTGAGATACTGTGTGACAAAAGTGCTTTATATGATCTGCCTTTCAAGTACTGTAGGCTTGAATGAGAGAAGGTAGCCCATAAAACTATTTGTGTTGGAGTGAAGCAGTAAAAAAGTAAATTGTGGCACAGCACATACTGACCTGTAAGATTACCAGACTGCTTCCTTTGACATGCATCATTCATTTGCTAAAGAGGTTTTGAGTATACTCTACCTGCAGCTTGCCATGTGCTGTCATATACTATAGAAAACTCTTAAGAAAATGTGTTTATTTCTTTGTCACGACAGATAGCACCACTGCTTCCCATTGAAATGCACTTTTTGTTTAGCTTCACTAAATAGGCTGCATTGTTGATTTGCAGTTTACTAAATCTCAATCTCTGTATGCCTGCTACTTGTGAACTCCTCACATTTTCTCCTGACTATGCTATAAGACCTGAAAGGTCACAGTTAATTATAGCTACCTCTAAGCCTATCCCTGAAGTTTTCAGTATCCTTCCAGCAGCAGTCAGAAACCTCTGTACCTTGTCCAACTTCAGAGAGGAACTTCTTAAGTATCTTACACTAACAGCTTGCATGTGCTTTATAAGAATATAACTAAATACTTTTAGATACATATCTAATCTTTATGTAATTTGTCTTTAACCCTTTATTGACCCAGATTTTTCTAGTGTACAACATAACTTGCCCTCCTTTTCTTGCTTTCTGCCTCAGTCCCTCATAGATTAGTTTCCCTCATTTCTTCCCCTTCGTCCTCAGTGCTTCTCTGTTACTCTTCCACTGTCTAATCAACAAATTCTAACTTCCTTTCTGTTCGCTTTATACTCTCTTGCCAATCTATTTAATTTTGTATTCCTTTTCTCTCGTCTTTTCCTTGCTAAAGAGCATGTTTTGAAATACAAAGCAACTGAATCAAAAGCAGTTTTCATCTTGCCACTGCCACCATCATGCTGAACCCACAGTCTCAAGAAGGACTAAACATGTCACCGATCCAGTCATCCAGGTTTAATTTGAAGGCTACTAAGGTGTCACTTTTTGTTGTCTTGCCAGTACATTTTATTTATGTGATAGTAGCAATGCAAGTCTCTTGATATTAACAGAGAGAGGAAGTCCATAATAGCACAAAATGCAAGATTTAGATCACTCCTTAAAACCCTATAAGAAACCTAGTAAAGGGATTATTGAATTATCACTTAAGACAGAGGTAATCATGCATTTATATAAAAGAAGACAGACCATATACACATATTCATATTTGCAGATCTTGTACACCATATAAATATTTTTGTATAATTATCATCAATCCAACAGTACATAAATTGATCAGTTCCTGCCTTCACTTAAACCTCGCTCATCCTCCAAAACATTATTCTTCATGCACTGTTCCCACAATTTCCATTTGCCCCTACCCTTTATTAAAGAGCTCACTTCCAGTTTTTTTATCTTTGTTATAACATTCAGTACTTCAAATACAGTTGGTTTAGACTTTGATGTCTATTTTCCAGTTAGTTATTTTTGGCAGCCACCAGAATTAAACTTAACAATGTCTTACTATGTTTAGGCAATTCAGATCCTGTATACCAGTTCAAAAAAGTAATTTCCTTAGGTACCTATATTTACTTGCCCAGTGTTTCTGACACATTTCTCCGATAGGGAATTTTTAAAGTCTGCCAAACCATATTTTCCCATCCACTTCTTTCTTCTCTGTCAGACCTCCAACGTTTGCTGTCTACCAGAGGAAAAATTCTTCGGAGTCTGCTTGGGGTGTAAAAATACTTATGCAAACACTTAAAAGCAAAAATCCTAAATCTTCTAGACTTTGTTGCATATTTGGGAGCTATGCATATGTCCTCCCATTGTTTCCTTGTGAATTACTTATCCAGTCTCTCTTAACCTCCACTGATTGATTATTTTAGTTATTGTGCAGCATTTTATATGCCCTAATAATTATCCCTTTTTAAAAGCAGCTTATGTTCTTCATTCATGTAAAAACTCTACCAGAGCAGGTCTTTCTCTTTATCTATATTCTGATATCAATCCGTGACAGGGAAGGCAGTCTGTAGCCTGCAGTCCAAATGTCTTCTTGGCTTCTTCTCATTGTATTACCTTTCTCTCTCTGTTTACTTGATCCCTATAGCTTGGTTCCTTTGCCAGCTTTCTGCAGTAAATTCCAGGCCCTCTTCCCCTTTCTGTTTACCCCTAATTGCAGTCACCTCTATCTCCAAAATCTCCTTTCTTTGTTCTCATGTTTGCTTAGTCCTTGGAATACTTTTTGAATCTTTATGAATATAATATTCTGTATGGTTGTGTCTTAATTATGTAGTTCTAAAATATGTGTATTCAGGAAGACCCCAATAAGTGCACAACTTCCTCGAAATGTTTAGATTTTTATTGCGCACATCTAAATAAAAACTGAGAACCTGGTACAAGTTTGGAAAAGGTTAAGCGCTTTCACTCACTATGTGAGCTTCATCAGAACACTATAATACAGTGTAGATACCATTAAATATTCAAACTTGGTGCCAAAAAAATCACCTATGACGTGTACTTAAAGGTACAACTCGTATCAAGTAGTATTCCATGATAAAATTCCATTTGGATCAATAACCTAAGAATATTTTCTTTTTCTTTATCTTTCTCTTTAAAACCATTTGTTGTAAAAAATCCTTTTGAAAAAAACAAGTTATGTTATATATGTTAAAAAGGTTTGTATTTGTATATAAAAAAGCGCTTAAAAAACGCTGTGCTAAAATATAACTACATATAACACTGACACTGGTCTGCTTCTCATGTTGCTGAACCAAGTATAAACACTAGTGAGAACTAGTAAAAATGAGTGTTCAGGAATTAATATGCTACATTCAATATAAAAATAGAATGTAATATGTTTTACACATACGAAATGATATATCTCGGTCCATAGAAAATCCATAAAATGTATGAACTACAATCTTTGTGTATATATTCATAATTAAACACATTTGTTGACGTTCATGTGCCTATTGTCTGCCCGTTTTCCATCTCCAAAATAGGTTTACAAGAAATAAAATCATTCAAACCCGGTGAGTTTGTTGCGTCTAAATACAATTGCCACCATATTTCCTTGAAATTCAACAATTTCTTAACATCCCCTCCTTTCGGATTGCTATATATAATATCTAATATGGCAAATTTGAATTCATGATTAATCCCCATTTTTTCTGCGTGTCTAGAAAGTGCATTGGTAGAATCATTGTTTGTTATACTATAAATGTGGTCATATATACGCTTTCTGAAATTTCTCTCAGTCTTACCAACGTAAAAATTTGTACATGCCCCACACTTTGCGATATATATTACCATCTTTGTATTACAATTCCCCTTTTTTGGTTTGACCACTTGTTTGTAATCATTATAAATACACATTTTGTTCACCTCTAGAATGTATTTACATTGATTACATGCTCCACATTTTCTAGTACCTTCCATGCCTCCTATCAATAATATTCATGTTTTGCATGTTTTTCATACCATTTCTGGGGTTTTTTTGTAAAATTTTCTTAATATTGTCCCCCATTTTGTACACTATTCCAGGTCTACTACCTACAATTTCTTTAACATTGGCATCAGAATATAACAAATACCAGAATTTATTCACTATGTCTATAATTTTATCAGATATGGGACTATAACATAATATTAATGCCCGTTGATATCCAGATAGCTCCTTCGGGTTATTGGAATTTGAACTTCTATTATAATTAATTCGTCCTGAACCAAATAAGGGTTTGTATTTTTTGCCCCACTCATTGATCACATATTTCTCTACTTCATTCAACATTTTGATTGGGTATCCTCTGTCTTTGAATAATCCAGTTATATAATCAATTTCATCCTTCATAATCCTGTAATCAGATGTCAGATAAAAGGTGTAGCAATGGGGGCCGCTTGTGCCCCCATATTTGCCAACATGGTGATGCTCGACTGGGAAGAAACCATTCTTTTTCCCAGTCGTTGGTACAAGAGCATTCTCCATTATTCAAGATTTTTGGATGACATACACTTAATATGGGGTGGTACCAAAGATGAATTGGATAGATTCATTGAATTTGTGAACAACAGTAGTGATTTTCTAAAATTCACTTATTCAAAGAGTTTTGAAGGTATAGCATACCTCGACACCTACATATACGAAGACAAGGGTGAACTAAAATCCAAAATTCATAGAAAAAATACATTTTCCAATGACTATTTAGCCTATGACAGTTGTCACCCCATTAGATTAAAGCAGAACATATTTAAGGGTCAGTGTATTCATGCATCACGGATGACATCTGATTACAGGATTATGAAGGATGAAATTGATTATGTAACTGGATTATTCAAAGACAGAGGATACCCAATCAAAATGTTGAATGAAGTAGGGAAATATGTGATCAATGAGTGGGGCAAAAAATACAAACCCTTATATGGTTCAGAACGAGTTAATTATAATATAAGTTCAAATTCCAATAACCCGAAGGAGCTATCTGGATATCAACGGGCATTAATATTATGTTATAGTCCCATATCTGATAAAATTATAGACATAGTGAATAAATTCTGGTATTTGTTATATTCTGATGCCAATCTTAAAGAAATTGTAGGTAGTAGACCTGGAATAGTGTACAAAATGGGGGACAATATTAAGAAAATTTTACAAAAAACCCCAGAAATGGTATGAAAAACATGCAAAACATGAATATTATTGATAGGAGGCATGGAAGGTACTAGAAAATGTGGAGCATATAATCAATGTAAATACATTCTAGAGGTGAACAAAATGTGTATTTATAATGATTACAAACAAGTGGTCAAACCAAAAAAGGGGAATTGTAATACAAAGATGGTAATATATATCGCAAAGTGTGGGGCATGTACAAGTTTTTATGTTGGTAAGACTGAGAGAAATTTCAGAAAGCGTATATATGACCACATTTATGGTATAACAAACAATGATTCTACCAATGCACTTTCTAGACACGCAGAAAAAATGGGGATTAATCATGAATTCAAATTTGCCATATTAGATATTATATATAGCAATCCGAAAGGAGGGGATGTTAAGAAATTGTTGAATTTCAAGGAAATATGGTGGCAATTGTATTTAGACGCAACAAACCCACCGGGTTTGAATGATTTTATTTCTTGTAAACCTATTTTGGAGATGGAAAACGGACAGACAATAGGCACATGAACGTCAACAAATGTGTTTAATTATGAATATATACACAAAGATTGTAGTTCATACATTTTATGGATTTCCTATGGACCGAGATGTATCATTTCGTGTGTGTAAAACATATTACATTCTATTTTTATATTGAATGTAGCATATTAATTCCTGAACACTCATTTTTACTAGTCCTCACTAGTGTTTATACTTGGTTCAGCAACATGAGAAGCAGACCAGTGTCAGTGTTATATGTAGTTATATTTTAGCACAGCATTTTTTAAGCACTTTTTTATATACAAATACAAACCTTTTTAACATATATAACATAACTTGTTTTTTTCAGAAGGATTTTTTACAACAAATGGTTTTAAAGAGAAAGATAAAGAAAAAGAAAATATTCTTAGGTTATTGATCCAAATGGAATTTTATCATGGAATACTACTTGATACGAGTTGTACCTTTAAGTACACGTCATAGGCGATTTTTTGGCGCCAAGTTTGAATATTTAATGGTATCTACACTGTATAATAGTGTTCTGAAGAAGCTCACATAGTGAGTGAAAGCGCTTAACCTTTTCCAAACTTGTACCAGGTTCTCAGTTTTTATTTAGTTGTGCGCAATAAAAATCTAAACATTTCAAGGAAGTTGTGCACTTATTGGGGTCATCCTGAATACGCATTAATTATCGGTAGGTGTGGTTGTTTCAAGATTCTGTAGTTCTAAAATATCACGTCAAATCAGGTAATCCTAAACCACCTTGTTCTATTGGAAGGATCAACTTATCCCCCTTGACCCTTGCCCTTTTCCCCTCCCATGTAAAATCCTTCAACTCTTTATTAATTGCTCTCCACAACTTCTTTGTTTGATAAACATAAGCCTGACCTGTATATAAAACTAAAGGGGCTAATTTTTACTGCTTATATCTTGCTGGCTGTATCCAAAAACAAAAGCTTCTGGTTACTCAGTTTTATGTATTATGTTTTGTTTATTCTCTTCTCACATATCCTTACCTGCCATTACAAACTCCTTTCTAATCCATACTCCTAAATATTTCATTTAAGTCTCTTCCTATAAAAATAGGTATTGCTGAACCAGTTCATGTATGGGCACATAGTTTACAGCTGTAGCCTTTGTTTTATCTTCATTAATTTTACCTCCTGAAAATGAGGATGTTCCATACCACTGAGATGTCCTTTTTTGGTTTTATCAGATGCAAAATAACTTAATCTGCAGATAACGGCAACTTTTCTCAATCACCATACCAATTATTGCCTTGAATTTCTACCAGTTATAGCCTTGAATTTCTAAGTCCCTTCATTGCTTTGTAATTGACTCTAAGTATAACACAAGTAACAAAGGGGAAAGAAGACACCCCTGCCTGGTTCATTTGTTCAGACATAGCTTATCAGAGAGGAACTCTCCCACTTTAATTTTTGCCTCTGATCCCTCATATATCCTCCTAGTTAACCATATTATTGTATCAGGAAATGCATATATTTCCATTGCCCTGTGCATAAAATCTAACTTTACTCTGTCAAATGCTTTCTGTGTATTAAGACCAAACAGCAGCAGTATTTTCTTGCATTCTGCATCCATCTGGATTATTCTTCTATTAATGTTGTCAGGTGTTTGCCTCCCTACCAGAAAACCACATAGATTCCATATCTATCAATTTTGGCAGCAACTTTGCATTCTTTTAGCTGCTGCTGTAGACACTTTGTAATCATGGTTAAAATTGAAATGGCTCTATATGAAGCCTGGTCTAATGGTCTTTGCCATCTTTAGGTATTACAGTTACCACAGCCTTCTTGCAAGATGTTGGTGACCCCCTCTTTAAAATACTGTTAAACAAACATTCCAGATCTTTATTACTTTTTCCCCCTCTTAGCTTCCAAACTTCCACAGTAATAACATCTATTCTTGGAGATTTCCATGCAGATTGAGTATACATCATTGTTTTTATCTTGTCTCCTCCAATCTAAACTTGTTGAGCATCATCTACCTGTTACTTTGGCATACTTAAGTCATCCATACATATTTCTATTTATGCTCTTTCTTGATTTCCACATTTCTCTGCTTTATTCAAATTTTCATAAAATTTCCAAAATGGCTCTAAAATCTCTACAGGTTTTTTCTTGGATTAGACTCGCTAGGTTTGGCAACAACCCTTTCAACTTTCTGTTGCCTGACTTGCTGTGCTAGAAGTTTTTGTGCTCTGGAGTTATTATCAGAAAACTATTAACAGCAATCTTTCTAAACAAATGCATATTATTCAGGTAATCCCTTATTTTCTATTTTGCACTCAGCAGTTACTCCTCTTATTGTTTGGTGAGATTCCTCTTATTCTGTTATACTTGAACCTTTGTCAGCCCCTCTAAATAATTGTTGTTACTTCTTAACCATATCTGTTTTTCTTTTATTCCCACTGTTTTTAAACTCCACTTTTATTTTATGCCACTTACTACTTGTAACTTCTGAAGACATTTCTATCTTCCTTAGTAACTCTCAAATAATTCCCACTACCCATTCCTTAAATTCCTTCCTTTTTAACAGTTATGCAGGGAAGCACCATTGCCTAATTTTTACTTGATTACCCTGCATTTTTATCTTAGTTGTTATTGAGGCATGATCTGAAATAGCCATTGGAAGTGTCAATGTTTTCCATTAAATGCATATGTTCCTGTGAAATATAATTTGTCTAGTCTAGCCCAGTTATTGTGCCTTGGGGAATAATATGAAAATTCACACAAGAGTTCCTACTACTGTGTTCATGTCTTCCCTACCAAATATTTTCATAAATTCCTTCAGAAATCTGCCCTCTTTTGTTATATTTTCCCTTCTAAGCCCCCAGGTATGTCCTCAATGTTGCAATTCATGTTGCAGTCCCAACCTATAAGTACTATTCCCTGCTGAATGCTAATTATTTCTCCAAAAATGTTCTTAAGCTCCATAATAGTAATTTTAAGTGGAATATAAGTAAACACCAGCTTAATCCCCTCCCCCACTAGTAGCCTCTTACTACTACAAATCTACCATTATTATCCTTTTTTCCTTTTCTGTCAATATTGGACCTCCTCTAGCAATTAGTATAGTACCCCCCTTTGGTTTGTTCATGATATTCAGCTGAATATCCATCTTGAAATTCTTTCTTTGTCAAATTCACATGTGCACTTATTTCAAGTCTCTTCTGTAGCATAACTATTTGAATTCTGCAGTTCTTAATATAATTAAATACTCTTACATTTTTGTCTATACCTGTGAGCCCATTTATGTTCCAAATTATTGTGGATAGTGTAGCCATCATGATAACAAGTTATTATACCCACCTGTTATGTATATGTTAGCTTTTGTGTTGTATGCAGCCACTATTGTTTGGCAGCTTGATCCAGCTGACTGAGAAATTTGAAGATAGGAACAAGTTTAAGGGATTTATTTTTGATAGGTGGAGAAGTTGTATAGGGGTTTACTTTTTCTTTCCTACCTTTTTTTTTTAATTGTGTACTACTACTCTGTCTCTCACTCTGCTGGATGACCATCATGCCTCCCCATGCCTCCCACTACTGATTGTCTACACATTCCGTCATGCTGAAGGAGGTCTCCAGATCTACTGGGATGAGTGCTGTTTGGGGGGGGGGCTCATACAGGCAGGCAATGAGATTACTTTACCCCATACTGGACTCCTAACTTTGAGAGCATCTTGTTGTATTATGAATGGCCCATCCACTCCCTTGGTGGTGACATGAGAATTTGTGTCACTGCAAGGACCATCCATCCGCTTTTGTTCTTGCATGGATGCATGCTCACTTCTTCACATATACCAAGAGCAGCCATCAGTGTTTTGGTTGGTCACATCCTTGTTCTCCCTTTTCATGACTCCCAACATCTTTGAACACCTCCACACTCCAGTGGAGGCTGTGCCAATGCGAAAGAGGTATACACCATCCAGGGCTTTCATCCATGGCTATAAGAGTTAAATCTGATAAAGATAAAATAGTAGCTTGGGTGCTTTGACCTGACATGAAACAATTTAGCAGCATAGAAATAATGTGGTAGTAGTTAAGAAATGTTGAGGCCTGGAAGCACACACAGCCTTCTCCAAAATGTTGGCTAGAGGAGGCAAAAGGGAGATGGATAAAAGTCAGAAGTATGTGAGGGGAGTTGTTTTGTGGGTAGAGAGAAATAATTGCCTCTTTCCATTACATAGGGGAATAGCTATGCACAGAGATTGGTTAGATTGGTGAAAAAGCTGGTGAGAAATATTCCCTTTGCAAAGTTTAAGGAAACAGTGGTAGGTAGCATGAGTGACTGTGATTAAGCCAGATCATCAAGGAGTTTGGCAGTTTGTTTTGGTCAGGGTTGTAAAGAAAGTGGATGGGTCTCGAGAGTTGCGGTGTATGAAGGCAGATTTGAAATCATCATTGACAAAAGGGTTGAAAAGTTGAGCTTGCTTTTTGTTTCTTAAGATGAGACTAATTTCATCCCAGTAGGGGTTTGTCTAGGAGTACCGATCACTTGGTTCTGTAATATTGGGCTTTCTCTATGTGAATGTCCTTTTACTGCAAAATTATGAAGGGAGATGCACCATGCTGTAGAGGTTTTAGCAGAATTTTACTTCTGTGAGGCTCGAGCTTTGTCCCTAACCTTTAGTAACTGTAAGCTAACATCCAGGGATTTTTGCGACTTATCTTTAGCTTGAATGTGTGTTTATTTTGTATTGTAAGTTCTAAAGGTCCACCTAGAGCTGCCGACTGTATGAGAAACAATGAACATGACTCTGAGAATTTAGAATGTTTTAACGTACAGGATTTTTTATGGTTAAACACAATTTTATAGGGTCCATGTTCAGCTATCGAAAACAAAAAAAACACAAACGGCTAAATACTAATCGTTAAACATCAAAAAATGAAATTAGCAAACAAATAATTCTATTAAAATAAATTCATTGAATGGCCATAGCTGGCCAACAACCAGGAAGTAATGTGATGCATAAAGTAAGTGAAGGGAAATCTTTTAAATTTGCCTTAGTCCCCACTGTAGTGTGATCTATATATATATATATATATATATATATGTGTGTGTGTGGGGGGGGGGGGCAGCTCCCCACCTTTTGGTTATGTTTGTGATGTTAGTCGACTATGGGCATTCGATAAATTTATTTTCGTTGAAGTAGTTGTTCGCTATTTTTACATTTTGATGTTTCACGTTCGGTATTTAGCCATTCACAATTTTTTGTTTTTGATAGCCGAACATAGACCCAATTTTATGGATTCCAACAATAATTTACCTGCTGTTAACCAGTTTATCTCTAATAACTTGCAGCCAACTTTAAAAGACATGATTCATTCCTTTGAGAACCTGTCCATTAAATGTAAAGCTATCCAAATGGACAACTTGTTTTTAAATTACTGCATCCAGAACAACCATGTGCTTAAGGGATTATAAATATTTAAACACTGTAATGGAGTCATTGCTGGCTCTATATTCCATCATGAACTACTGGAATTTTTCCATAGAATGGGCATGGAACACATGGAAAATATGGTTCAGGGCACTTGCGGAATCTTACTAAATTAGAAGAACTCCTTAAGGCTGATTTGCTCTTTTCCTACCCTCAGAAAGACTTAAAACGAGTGATGGAGAAAGCTGAACATTATGAAATGACAGCTATTAGATTAAAAAAATGATTGACTTCAACAATTGGGTTAGTTTCTGGTGTCATTCAAAGGGGATCAAGTATCTGTCAGCCTGGGATGACATGGTCAACAGACCTCAGTGCTGTGCCAGAGATGGTCTTCATCTGTTACCCCTGGGATTTTGGTTACTGGCTAAGTCTCTTGCTACCCCCATAGTGCCTGATTTAGGCAATGTCACAAGGACAAAATTCCCAACATAAAAATGCCGTCTAAAAACAGCTTCAGGGTTATGCTGCTAAACGCTAGGTGTCTAAACCGGAAACTAAACTCACTGGAAGCAGTCCTCACCTTAGAAGATGCTGACATTTTGCATTCACTGAGACCTGTTTTAAGGCTGAGGAGAATAACCCAGCTGTACCAGGTTACATTTCCTTCCACACGTTCAGACCACAAACTGAAGGCATGATAACTAAAGGAGGTGGTGTATCAATATTCATTAAAGATAAATACACCTCTAGATTAAACAGCACAATTCTCTTGAATTACTTCTGGTGCAATTGACTGTAGGTAAGACCCCTCTTAAGGTCATTGCCAGCTGTAGGACCCCTTCCATGAATTAGGAGATTCACTCAGCCTACTTGGATCTACCTGAGTCAGTTAAGATATAACCAAACACCCTGGATTTGGGTGAATTTATTTACCCATCCATTGACTGGGTAAATTATACGTGTTCTAACTCACTTGCCCAAAGGTTCCTGGACTTCATTAACTCCAATGCCCTGGACCGGCTGGTTAACAAGGGACTCAAACATCCTGGATCCTGGTGCTCACCAACATGGAGGACTGCTGCACCCCCCCCCCCCATTTGTGGCCATCCCTGGTGAGATCTGACCACAAATCAGTCTTGCTAGAAGTAACCATAACATAAAACCCCCTGTAGCAGCAACTAGACTAAAAAAACTTCTCCAAGGCCAATAACAAACTCTTACGCAACAGCGTAAATAGCTTCAAAGCCCCTCCTGCCACTGATGGAAGAGACGCCTATGCTAAGTTATACACCAGTGCTTTATACGAGCACCTGTACAATTCCATTGACTCTACCATACCTAATAGAATCAAAGCAAGATCTTCAAGGAAAAACAAACCTGCCTGATGGACAACTGCCATTAATAGGCTATGCAATAGGTGAAAGAAATTGCTGTCCAACAGTAGGAAGGAATGGTCCCAAGACTGGAAACACTCCCTCCTCAACTTAAACAAGCAAATAAGATTCCTAGTGAAGTCCTCCAAAGCTGACTACAAATCCAAATTAGTTTCCCTAACTAAGGAAAACCACAAGGCATTCTTTAGTTACATCCATAACCACAAAGGTAAGGCCCAGATTTGCGCTGAACTTGTAGATGTTCATCGTGTTTCACTGTTGCAGTCATAACACTTGGGTTATCCTGCTGGCAGGCTACCCGCAGTCGGCCTGAATTCCAAAGTCCTTGTCCGGCGTCGGTTGCTGTCGCCTCTTCCCTGACTTCAGTGCACCGGGGTTATAACAGATGCAGCCCACACCATTTTCTTCAGTCTTTCTTGCCGCGCAGTCCCCAAAGCAAAAGCAGTTCGTAAGTGCCGGTCGGCCGATTCCTGAGATTTTCGAAATCGAATTTCAGATCCGAAGTCTTCATTAAAGCTAAGTACCCCGTTGGGGAAACTTTTTTCGTGCTCCAGACCGATGTCAGAAAAAGTTAACAATTGTATTTCTTGTGGGAAACAAATACCGCATAAGGATTTTCATTCTTACTGTATTCCTTGCCTAGGCCCTGACCACGACGTTGCTAGCTGTCAGATTTGTGCTAGATTTAACCAATGCACTATTAAGCGTCGGTATGATTTTGCCTTTCATTACTTTGGCCAAAGATTTAATTATATAATGCCATCGGAACAGCCAACCGGAGTTTATAAAAAGCTCAAGGAAAAGGAAAAGGACAGGCATCCGAGGTCCAAAACCGACGACGAGGCCTCCGCTAGCCCAGTCCCCGGTTCTCCGGTTCTCAGTGAGGTGCTTTTGCAGCCCCTGATGCCCGCTACCTCAGAGCCACAGGCCGCTTCCGACTCCCACGTGGAGCCAACTAGGCCTCTGGATACTCAAGGTGTATTGAACACTCGGAAACTATTCCCTCAGATGGGTCCGGAGCCGCTGAGCAGGCATCGGCTTCTGAGGGTGTTTTCTGACCTACACAGTTATATGTCAAGCCAACCTCAGCTTCAAAGGCAAAGACTAAAACAGCTCTAAAGACAAAGAAACAAGTACGGCATTCTCCTGGACAGACTTCCATGCCTTAGAAACAGATGCTTAAAATGGCCGAAGACCTAATTACTTTGATCAGGGGTTCCCATCCCCCTCCTGATAAGAGGCCTAGGCAAGAGACAGAATATGACTCTTTTGATCTGGTTTCCATTTCCTCTGACTCCTCTTCTGAACAGGGATACTCTCTACCTTCCTACGAGGATTCTGATGCTGAAGAATCTATTCCTTCAGCCTCTCCTCTTGAGGATTATTCTTTTGGGGAAACCCTGCATACCATGAGGGAGCATTTTCACTGGGAGAGCCAAGATTACTCAGAATCTAAGAAAAGGCTCAGAGACTTTCTTTTACTACCTCATCACAGACCTCTTGCTATACCACCTGTTCTAGACATTGTAGATGATGTATTTTCAGACTCCGGCCTGTCTCCTGACTCTTTACCCCCTGCACCAGTTAAGCCAGACAGATACTACAGGGTTCCAGACTCTCATAAATTTCTATATAAAAACCTTGCTGCTGACCCAGAAACTATATCTCAGGGTCCCAAAGGGGTCAAGACTTCAACTGCAAAAAACCCTGTCCCCTCTGATAGGGATTCTAAGGCACTGGACAGATGGGACAGATGGGGGAAAAAAGTTTACACTTCTGCTACCTTGGCTGTAAGGGCTTTAAATTGCCAATTTCATATGCTTAAATATCAGCAATACTTAATGTCACTGCTAAAACAGAAAATGTTGACAAATTCTGAATGTTCTGATAACAAGAAAATGCAGGATTTATTGCATGCAGCTGAACAAGTGGGAAAGCATACTTTGCAATGTGGTTTTGATTCACTGGAGGCCTCTTGCAGGGCCGCTGTTACGGGTTCTGTCATTAGAAGGCATGCTTGGTTAAAGGAACAGAATCTGCCTTATCATGGTAAAGCAAAATTATTGGATGCTCCATTACAGCATTATACTTTGGTGTTAAGGCAGAAGAGGTGTTGAAGAAAATGGAGGATAAAGCGAAATCTATGCAGACAGTTAAAGGATTTCCTACAGGTACAGCCACCCAGATTTAGCAGGAACTGGCCTTCTAAGAATTGGTCCTTTCCAGTGTCAGACAGGCCACAAAGAGACAGATACAGATGCCCTAGAGGCAGATCCCAGCCCCAAGGCTCATACAGGCCTAAACAATGAGGTGTTTCTACCTCCAAAAGCGGAGAAGACAAATCACAGCCATATAGGAAACAGTCCCAATGACTTTCCTTTGCCATTGCCAAGCACTTATCTTTTGGCAGCACCCTTAGGGGGAAAACTAGCACTTTTTTCACAAAATTGGCACATGATCACCCAGGACAAATGGGTTTTGAATATAGTGTCTCAGGGCTACAGGTTCCACTTGCACACCCTTCCAAAGACAAAAGCTATGGGCAGAGGCACAAAAGCAAGTTTCATCCCTCATGGACATGAGGGCTATTCAGCGAGTACCACAGCAAGAGCAGGGACAAGTATTTTACTCAAGACTTCTTGGTACCCAGAAAGGACAAAGCCTTGAGACCAATACTGGATCTGTCTATTCTAAACACTTTTTTGGACATTCCAAAATTCAAAATGTTGACTCTGCAGCAGCTTCTGCCCATGCTGGGCAAGAAGGCTTGGCTTGTAACGTTGGACCGCAAAGAGGCATACCTGCATGTCCCAATCAGACAATCTTGCAGAAGATACCTCAGATTCATAGCTGGCTCAATGCACTACCAATTCTCTGCTCTGCCCTTTGGCTTATCTACTGCGCCCAGGGTCTTCACAAAATGCCTGGCACCAGTAACTGCATTTTGCAGACAAAGAGGAATCCAAATATATCCTTACTTGGACGACTGCCTTATTCAAGCAGAGAACAAGGACATTCTACTGAAGCATCAGGCGTTTGTAAAAAGATTACTAATTTGCCTAGGGTACACAGTGAACAAAAAGAAATCAAAACTGGTACCCTCTCAAGAGATAATATTCCTGGGTGCAAGCTTAAATACAATTGCCCAGATGGCTTATCTCACGCCAGACAAACAAAGGCAACTGACTTCTTACTTCGAAATGATGGCAACAAAGACCTAGTTATCTGCAAGAAAAATTCTGCAGGCTTTGGGCTTCATGGCATCCTGCATTCTGCTAATTCCATATGTAAGACTGCATATGAGGAAACTACAGTGGTATCTAAAAAGTATTTGGACTCAACATTGCCACAGCCTGGAAACATTAATTACCCTCATTCCCTGCCTGCAACAGGAGTTTCGATGGTGGGCACAGGCCTGTCACCACAACAAGGGACAGCCATTCACTTTACCCACAGCCAGGCAGACACTAACAAAAGATGCATCAGATTATGCCTGGGGGGCCCACATGGCAGGAAAATGTATTCAGGGCACATGACCCGCAAGCCAAATGCATCTTCATATCAATCAAAAAGAGATGCTAGCTGTACAGAATGCCCTGACAGCCTTCAAGGATCTACTTCATCCAGGACAACTGCTGATAATGACGGACAATACTACAGTTATGTGGTATATAAACAAGCAAGGAGGCACACATTCCTACCCCCTCTGCAGACAAGCCATGACTTTGTGCAACACAGCATTGACTTATCAAGTACACCTGCAAACCCAATTCCTGCCAGGAAAGACAAATACTCTGGCAGACGAACTAAGCAGAAACCTCATGGATCCTCACGAGTGGAAACTAGATCCACAAATCTTCAGCATAATAACAAGGAAATGGGGATGCCCAGACATAGATCTATTTGCTTCCCCTCACAACTGCCAACTATAGAGATTCTGCACAAGGACTTATCACAAACAAGCTTGGAAAGTGGATGCCCTATCATTCAGCTGGAAAACCTTACAGTATATGCTTTTCCTCCACTGCCTCTCCTCCCCAAGGTACTCCTAAAGGTCAGACAAGAGAAGCCAAAAATGATACTGATTGCCCCAGACTGGCCACGCCAACACTGGTACCCAATCCTAAAGAGCTT
The DNA here is from genome assembly GCF_019279795.1 of Protopterus annectens. Lineage (NCBI taxonomy): Eukaryota > Metazoa > Chordata > Ceratodontiformes > Protopteridae > Protopterus > Protopterus annectens. Next base: position 102,571,218 of record NC_056737.1, read on the forward strand.
GTCTCAAGGCCCAGCCTGGACATTACCTCAAATTCCTCATTTACTGACCCAACAAGACAATCAGATCCTACACAGCCAACTCAGAACCCTAAATCTGGCTGCATGGCGGATAATGTAACCATTCAGAAACACACCTCTCTCTAAAGCAGTTATGGATGTTATTTTGGAGGCCAGGAGGCCCAGCACCAGAAAATCTTATGCAGAAAAATGGAAGAGATTCTGTGCTTGGAACCAGGCACAAGGAATTGACACGTTTGTACCAAATATTCCTCAGATTTTACAATACCTGACTGAGATGCTGGACAAAGGCCTATCCTTCTCATCAATTAAGATCCATGCCTCTGCCATTTCAGCTCATTACAATATGGACCCACCTATTTTTTCACATCCACTACTAAGGCAGTACCTCAGAGGGGCCAAAAACATAAGACCTCCAAGGAGAGCTCCAATACCTGCATGGGACTTCAATTTTGTCTTGGAAAAGCTTACACTGCCTCCTTTTGAGCCAGCCAATACAGCTGAGATAAAATAATTATCATGGAAAACAGCTCTTTTCCTAGCAATAACTTCAGCAAGAAGAGTCTCAGAGTTACAGGCACTAATGGCTGTGGAACCTTTTATTATTTTCCATCCGGACAGGGTTTCTCTAAGGACAAACCCAACATTTATGCCTAAGGTAGTGTCCACTGTGGCTCTTAACCAAACCATTCATTTGCCTATGTTTTATCCAAACCCACAGAATAAGGGGCAGAGACTTCTGCATTCTTTGGACATACACAGACAGTTACGCTTCTACTTGAACAAAACTAAAGCTTTCAGAAAGACTGAGCAACTCTTAGTGACATATGCTGCAGGATCGCAAGGAAAAGCTATTTCAAAGCAGACTATTTCAAAATGGATAGGCCACTGCATTCGTTTCTGCTATTCACAGCATGGCAAATCAGTGCCTAAGGGCATTAGGCCACATTCAACCAGAGCAGCAGCCTTCCTCAGAGGAGTACCAACCAAGGACATTTTGGTGGCTGCAACTTGGACTTCAGTGCACACTTTTACTACCACGTACCTCTTTACTCTAAATCCAGAGCAGGCTTTGCCACTGCAGTTCTGCAGGGCCTCATAGCCAATCCTAATTCTATTTAGGCCCAGCCACCCAAGCTCAGCTTTGGAATTCAGCCCAAGTGTAATGACTGCAACAGTGAAACACGATGAACATAGTACAGTTGTGTACCTACCATAAATGTAGATGTTCGAGTGTATTCACTGTTGCAGTCCAGGTTACCCTCCCACCATCCCCCTTTCATTGCTGGGACTTATCTGTACTTCTCTATTCTCTACTACCTATGTGGTGTATTTGCTTGTAGATGAAGGTAATGTTTATGTTAGTGCATGCATTTTTATGAGCAGAATTTTTAGCCTACCCTTTTGGGGGCACCTGATATCTGGGGCAAGAAAAACTGAAGAAAATGGCGTTGGCTGCATCTTTTATACCCCCTGGTGCACTGACGTCATGGAAGAGGGGACAGCAACTGACGCCGGACCAGGACTTTGGAATTCAGGCCGACTGCGGGTAGCCTGCCAGCAGGATAACCCAAGTGTAATGACTGCAACAGTGAATACACTCGAACATCTACATTTATGGTAGGTACACAACTGTACTTTAATGGTACTACATATACAGAACCTGTGGATTTACCAAACCTGCTGGCTGACAGATTCAATGAAAACTTCACTCCCCTGTCTCCGCCACATATACCCCAAAAATACTTAACACCTGTACCCCACCTAGTATCTCTGAGGAGCAGTCTTAAGTGCCATCTCCATGGCCAAAAACACAGCCTCTCTGGGACCAGACAACATTTCGGGCTGTGTTCTACATGGGTTAAAACAGGAATTAACATCACCATTCGGCATGCTTTTCAGTCACAGCCTAAGCACTGGCTTCGCCCCAGCGGAATGGAAAATGCCTACCGTCATCCATTGGCACAAAAGGGGTGCATCCACAGACCGTGGGAACTATAGACTTATTAGTCTGATCAGCGTTATCTACAAGGCCATGGAACAAGTTATCAACAAACTCGTTAACAAAGATATAGGAAGCCTCAAAATGCTCAATCCCACTCAGTTTAGCTTTGACAAGGGGAGATCATGCCTGTTAAACTTGGTTGGCATTTTTGAGACAGTCATCAAAGCCTTAGATGAGGGCAAATCTGTGCATGTGGCCTACATACACTTAGACAAGGCTTTTGTCACAATTCCCCACTCAGGCATCATTGATAAACTCACCCAGCTGGATGTCAACCCATATATTGTTAGGTAGGTTGCAAACTGGCTCCCTGATAGAACTCATAGGGTCAAAATAGAGGACTCCACCTCCTCCAGCAGACTTGTATTTATTTATTAATTATATTTGTTAACCGGTTAATGTCCATCTGAGCCAGGAGCCTGTTTTCAACAGAGGCCCGGGGAGAAAGTCTCCAAAATAGTAAAACTGTAAATGCAAAAGATAATAATACTATGCAAAGCAAAATATAAATTCAAATAACAGTGTGCACAATATATACAGAGTAGCATTAACAGAGATACCAACATAGTAGCAGTACCCATGTCCAACAGTTCCACAGAAAGCAGAGGTAAATAAGCAAATTCAGCCTCAAGATGAAAAGAAAAAAGTGGTAAAAAAATAGAAGCAGCAGGAAAAGGACTAAATTTAGGAGTAGAAAGAGTGGTGTAGTTAAGGAGCTAGTAGGCTTTAGCCTAGAGTATAGCAGGAACAAAGCCAATGGTTAGTTAGATAGCCCTTTAGGAATTTTTTAAATCAAGATAGAATTTTTTCCAATGGGCTGAGGAAGAGTGTTCCAAAATTTGGCAATTTTGTGAGAATAGAGGGAGTCGCCATGATAGTTGTGGAAGCAGTAGTGTTCCACCGGGATCGGTGCTAGGACCCCTACTGCTCGGAATCTACTCCTCCGAAGTACAGGCTAAAACTGAAGGACTATGGCTGACAAAGTTTGCTGATGACTGCAAACTGGGAGCAATCATTGCAACCCCTAGCAATGTCAACATCCTTCAAGAAGGTCTTATGTAGACTAATGACTGGTGCCAAAGTCATGGTTTTAATCTTAATGCAAAAAATGTGTTATCCCCTTTGGCAAGGGTAAAGTTCCTGCAAACTACCACGTCACTAGCAATACCCTAAGCACACAGTCAGTGTTGAGAGATTTGGACACACAGGTTGACAGCAACCTTAACTTCGATCACCATGTCTCCACAGTAGTAAGAAGGGCATTTTATATTGCTCATCTCATAATTAAGGGCATTGCCTCCAGAAAACAAGAGGTTATAACCCCCCTGTATTCTTCCCTCATCTGGCCAGTAATAGAGTACAGTGGTCCCTTTGGTATATTCCTTTCCAAACACCTGCAGCAGTTGGAGAGACCACAAAGATTCCTTACAAAGAAAATTCAGGGTCTTCAAGATCTGTCTTATGCAGACAGACTGAAATCATTGTCACTTTACTCTGTGTCATACAGAGTGATCAGAGGTGACCTGTGCCTTGCATATAGAACAATCTCTGACCCAGACTTAATGGAAGTGCTGCACATTCACAAGTCAAATGGCACATGGGTCACTTGCTTAAAGGACCATAACCTGGTATGTGACATCAGCAGAACTTGCTGAAGAGACAGATAGATTTGTCTCGCAGAGGATGCCCCACCTTTGGAACAAGCTTCTTATTCTTGTTAAACAAAGCCCCTCATTGGCCCTATTTAAGTGTAATTTGGATGATTGAATGTGTAATCAGAAATTCACCCCGGGGGTTCAACCTGTGTCCCTCTTGAACAGAGGCAATAGTTGCTGATTTTAGTGTCTACCAGAAGCAGACACCCTTGGGAACATGGGTTGAACTTGTCTAGGCTTGTAAAGACCGTGGGGCCTTTAGCCTAGTAACCTATGATGATCAACAGAGACATCAGTGATTATTTGAATAAAACAGTGTACCCCAATCCATCAGGAAAATGTGTGCCCAGTAAATCAATGGCTTATTATGGTTCAAAATGTGGTGATATTGATAGGGGGACAAAATAATTTTATTTATTTATTTAACATTTGTTGACAACAAGAGTTCATTTGCAGTGGAGGCCTGGGGTGCAAAGCTCCAAAATACAGAAACATCATACAACAGCAACCATGAATAGTATATGTAATACACAGTGTCACATGAATATATGATGCGCAAGTTTAGGGAGACTAGTTCAAAGAACAACAGTATGCAAAGGTGGTTAAGTACAAAGGAAGGAGGAAAAAAAGCTATTTTACATTATTTCTTTATTTACATGTTTGTTTGAGAGAATCATAAACAAGTAGCCGAGGTGATGGAGGAAAGATATGGTGAGTTAAGGGCAAGGAAGGATGATAGTAAGATTAATCAGGTTTGATACATGAGCATATCCATGTTTTAGCTAGGTGAATTTTCAATTTGTTTCTGAAAAAGGCCAAATTATTTTCAAGCCTTATTTCTTGGAGGGAGGGAGTTCCAGGTTTTTGAGACTGTGTAAGAATAAAGAGATTCACCTGCACTATTTTTACACTTAGTTTTTTTGAGCAGAGCAACATTGCAGTACCTTAGTTGTCAAGTAGTACTGTATAAGCTGAGGAGGCTTGTTAGTGCGGGGATTTTATGTGGGGAATATAGTATCTGTTGAGCAAAAATGAGTTGGTTGTAGGTTAGGGAGTGCTAGCCAGTGTGGTTGTCTCAGAGATTGGCAGTGATGAGAGCGGGATTTGGAGTTGGTAGCAAACCTGGCAATTTTGCTGTAACGTGCTGAGTATATTAATGTCAGCCTTGTTTAATCCTGTAAGCACTGGGGATGCATATAGAAGTGTGGATAAAAGAGGAGTTCTCGCTAAAGTGACCATGGCTTCAGCGGAGAGGTAATGTTTGCAACGGTATAGGGCTCCTCATTTTTTGTGAACTTTGGATATTGTAAGAGCAGTATGTTTGTCATATTTTAGATTTTGGTCAATAGTCAGACCAAGCAGTTTGGCATGTGACACTGGTGAGATTAGAGTGTTCTTGGAATAGGTGATATAGAGAGAGAGAGAGAGAAAGGAAAGGGGGAAAGCCATTTTAGTAGGATGAAAGAGCATTAGTTGTTTTTTTCGGGGGGGTTTAATATCAGTTGGGAGTCCTTTAGCCAAGTCTCTATTTCAGTGAAAGTGTACTGGGTTTTGGTCTGAAGCAGTTGCATTGCAGGTGCAGAGCAGAGTACTGTAGTGTCATAAGCATATTGTACTATGCTGGCCTGATGAGTGACAGTGTGAAGGGTATTTGTGAAGATGGTAAAGAGCAGGGGGTCCAAGTATGGAGCCTTGAGGTACCCCTTGTGAAACAGGAAGAAGAGGAGAAAGTGAGTTGTGCCATGTTACTGCTTGAAGGTGTTAACTTTTACCTTAAAAGAAGACAAGACAACTTTTCCTCTCTTTCAGTGGTATTTAATACACACGCGTGGGAGCCTCATGGAAAGCACCAGGGAGACTCCCAGAACAAAATAATGCATAAGCTTAGATACTGTTAATACTGCTGACAGTACAAAAATATCAATTGGACCAATTAGGTCATTACATAAAAACAATTAACCAATCAGTGGTTTACCTGTAGGCGTAAAGCAGTTCATATTACTACATCTCTAGGCAGAGAGAGAAAATCGGATGCACGTCCATAAAAGGCACATTTCCTGCTTTTAAGCAAACTCTTGTTTTTCTGTACTTTTCCACTATTCACAGTTTACTCAGAGTTCACAGTACAAAGTGCATGCACGCAGATTGTCATGTACCCAATTTCCTTAAACACATGCTTTTGGCCGTTCATATTCTACAATCCCCCATTTGATGCTGTGTAAGCATCACCATTTAGTCTATCATACATTTGCCATAAGTCTAACATAACCATTTTGCTGATTCCTTCAACATTTTCACACATTTTTAGTTCATCATTTACATTTATAGCTGCAGGCATATAAAACTTTTAGTAGTTTTGAAAGACATTAATTTTAAAATCAATGCTTTGATTAGAAACACAGCAAGAAAGGCAATAATAGCTAATACTGCATGGTTAACCAACCCCATGTTAAGTTATCGGCCTCCTTGGCCTTAGAGTGTTCGGTGACTCTCTGAATCAGTTCAAGATATCTTTCAATTTCGTGCTGATTATCAGGAATAAACATACAGCACTCCTCCTGGATTAAAGTGCAAGTTCCACCTTTCGCCACTAGGGTGAAGTCGAGAGCCATACGGTTTTGGAGGACTACAGCTCTCATAGCAGTCAGTTCATCAGTCACTAGTTCTAAAGCAGAAAATGTGGCATTGCTTAATATTTCAAGCAACTTGGACAGCTTTCTCAGTTCCCAAATTGATTTTACTGCTCCGTATGCTGGCATTATTCCAGCCCACGATATGACGTCATCACCCAAGTCCATATGAGATAGTCCTTTAGTGCCAGCATGAGCCAAGTCATGATGATAAATCCATGAAGCATCAACTTGGCCTACCGGATTGGCAGGCTTTTTAACCTCTCGAACATTTCAAATTTTCCCTTGAGGTAAAGCAGATACGTGTCGGATGGCTGGGACAAAATAACCTAAGAAACCGCTACCAGACCAGTTTCCTGGTAGCCATTTATAGGCTATTCTACCACATATAAAATGCAATCCTTCTTCCAAGAGCATAGTAGAAATGTTTGTAGTAACATTATTATTGAACACTACTTGGGAAAATACGTCATATAAATCTAACTTAAGTCGTGAGAGTTGTGAATAATTTGTCATTGTAGGGCTATTTTCGAAGATCCATACCTCTTTTGGCACCAGCATCATTTCAATCGCATTACAGGTCTGCCAGTCTGAATAATTCTTGAATGGTGCAGATATTGAGGCCCACCACACTGAATAGGAAATAGACCTATTCTGTGCCATAACGTTAATTGACTGTAAGGCTGTGTAGTTAGTAACGGCACATACTCTCTGAATTCTTATGGTGCAATTGCTTGAGCCAACTTTCTTTATTCTCTTTTGTTTTAGGCATAAAATGCCTTGCTGTCGCTATGCCAAAGTTAGAGCTACAGTTCGATTTGAATGCATCTTTTTACACAATCCCCCAGAAATGTTAGAGGATGGTGGAATAGTTATCAGTAGTTAAAGGACTATCTGTCATTGGCAGGCCGTCATGTGAAGTGGGAAGAGGTGCACAAATCCAACAATCAGAAGCGTTGAAGGTAGAAGCGTAAGCATATTTGATGGCTTGGTAGGTGTTGAAAGGTGGATGCCAAGTAGCTTGTTTGGTTTGATGCATCAATGGAGCAGGAAATAGAAATGGCCACATTAAAAATAACAGTACGACAAGAATGACCAGTAGAATGGATGTCCAATATTTTTGTGGAAATGGTTGGTGTGCTGGTGTGGTGTCAGGAGTTTGAAATTTCCCAAAAGGGTAGATGTTAGGCATTGTCAGGTGTTGGAACAGCTCTACTTTGAGTGTGAGTAGCAATTGGAGGAGAATCTGGAGTTGAAAAAGATAAAGGCTGTTGGTCTTCGGATGGCACAACTTTTTTCACATGCGAAACGTGGATCCAAGTAGGAGATCCTTGTAGTTGCACAGCAGATGACGTCAGAAGAACCAGGAAGGGCCCTTTCCAGCACGGCTGGAGCGCTGTTTTTCTAGAGAAGGACTTAGCGTATACCCAATCGCCTGGTTGTAGGGCAGATGACAGGAAAGGATCCGGAAGATGCTGAGCAGCTGCTACTTGTCAATGGTGAAACTGTAGAAAGGAAACAAGACATTTGCAGTACAAAAAGAATATCATTATCAAATGCATCATATTCAGAAAGGGGTGGTGGTGGTGTCATGGGCATACGCAGAGGACGACCCATGAGAATTTCATGAGGAGAAAGACCCTTAGTAGGATGCGGTTGTGCTCGCATAGAAAGTAAGGCCAGTGGGTAAAGCCTGTACCCAAGTTAGGCCTGTTTCTGAAGTAACTTTAGCAAGTGTAGTCTTTAATGTCTGATTCATTCGTTCAGTAATACCTGATGCTTGTGGCCTGTACGGGCAATGAAATTTTAAAGTGATGCCTAGCATTGTACATAATGAATCGACTAACTGAGCAGTAAAATGTGTCCCACGGTCAGAGTATATTTGACAGGGGACACCCAAACGAGGTATCAGTTCATAACACAATTTTTTTGCAACTGAAAAGCATCATTTTTAGCACATGGGTAGGCTTCTAACCACCCAGAAAAAACATCAACAACAGTCAAAACATATTTAAAATGAGTGCAAAGTTGGAGTTTAATAAAGTCCCACTGTAAGGCACAAAATGGTCCCATTGGTTTTGGCAATGGTTGAGCGGGAGCCATAGTGCCTTTTGAAATATTATGCTGTAAACAAATGGAGTATGTGCTCAGGAAATGTTGCACAGAAGCAGAAAGTCCTGGGGCATACCTTTCCCTTTGGATTTGTTTTATTAAAGCTTGTACCCCTACATGGGCTGGCAAATGATATGCTTTAATAAGAGAATTTACCATGGATGTAGGGCAAATTAATCTGCCATCAGGATGTTGCTAGATTGAATCAGAGCGTTTGAAACAGCTTTGAACCAGCCATATTTTTCTTTCTGATTCCGGTGCTTCGTCTTGTAAAGTTTTTAAAACAGTAGTGTCAAAAGTAACCACTTGTAAAATAGGCAGCAAAAATTGTCCCTGAACAGTCTGTGAGAGAGCAGCCTGCTTGGCAGCCCAGTCAGCCAAATTATTTCCCTTGGCCACTAGGGAATCATTGGACTGGTGAGCTGCACACTTAACAACAGCTGCAGAAGGTAGTAACAAATCCTGTAGTAGGTGATCAGTGTACAGGTATTTTTTTAATAGGTGCCCCAGAGGATGTTAAAAAAACTCTTTCCTTCCATAAGGTACCAAAGTCATGAACAACACCATGGGCATAGCGTGAATCAGTGCAAATGGTAACAGATCTGTCTTTGGTCATTTTACATGCATGCGAAAGCACCACTAATTCCGTGGCTTGTGCGGAGGTACCAGGTGGTAATTGTCCAGTTTGTAAAACCTCAGATGGCGTACAGACTGACCATGCAGCCTGGAGTTCACCAGAATTATTTCATAAGCAGGATCCATCCACAAAAAGGACTAAATCTGGATTAAGCAAAGGAACATCATGCAAGTCTAACCTGGGAGAAAGAACAGTGTTAACAACAAGTACACAGTCGTGGTTCGCACTCATCACTAGTTGGTATCAAGGAGGCAGGGTTTAGTGGTGGGCAACGTGTAATTTGTATAGCAGGATTACTTAATAAACTTAACTCATATTTAGTGAGGAGAGCATTAGAAAGATACTGAGTTTTTGTTTTTAAGAGTAGTGCTTGCACCGCATGAGGTACTGCTAGTATAGTATTATGACCTAAGGTTAATGGTGCCGCCATATCGACCAAAATAGCAGCGGCTGCTACCACTCACAAACAAAGTGGATAGCCAGAGGTGACAGGATCCAACTGAGTGCTGTAATATGCTGTAGGTCGATAGCCCCCTGTGCGTGCTTGCGCCAGCAGACCCAGGGCGGTCTTGTTTCTTTCACAACAAAAGAAAACAAATGGTTTAGAGTAACCTGGGAGCCACAGGGCAGGTGGGTTTATCAGTGCTGTTTTAATAGCCTGAAAAGCATTTCCATGTTCTGGGGACTAAGGCAGAGCTTAGGAGCTGTAACAGAGGGGCCGAAATTTCTGAAAAAGTGGGCACCCACTGTCTACTATAGCCTGCCAGACCTAGAAACCCCCCTGAGTTGTCTCGGAGTTATAGGGCGAGGGCAGTCTGAATGGAGATGATTCTACTTGGAAGTATTTGACGCGAACCCGTACAAATGATGTGTCCCAGGTATTGCACCTTTTCTTGGCAAAACTGCAATTTAGATTTATTTACCTTAAAACCTCGTTCATCTAAAAACTTTAAAACTAGAAGGGAGTCGTCTATACAAGACTTAGTATCTTGTGAAGCTATAAGAATATCGTCCACATATTGGACCAAAACTGTACGTGGTGGTAACTGTAAATCCTGTAGTTGTCTGTGCATTTCTCTAGAGAATAGGGTTGGAGATTCTACATATCCCTGGGATAGTCGGGTCCAAGTATACTGTTGGCCCTGATAAGTGAATGCAAGCAAATACTGACTATCAGAATGTACCGGAATAGAGAAGAAAACTGATGAGGTATCTATAACTGTAAAACAACGTGCTGTAGGTGGGATACAGCTTAAAATCGTAGCTGGGTTTGGTACGATTGGAAAAACAGGCAAAACAGCTTGATTGACTTCTCGCAAGTCTTGCACAAATCTGTAAGCTTGTTTACCAGGTTTCTTTACTGGCAGTATTGGAGTATTACATGAACTTGTTGTAGGGACTATAATTCCTTGCTGTACCAAAGTGGAAATGACGGGGGCAATACCATATATAGCCTTCGCCGTCAGAGGGTACTGTGGTACACGAGGTAGTTTTGCCCCAGGTTTTAATGTTATTTTTACAGGAGTTGCTGAAGTCAGAAATCTAACATCATTATCATGAGTGGTCCATAGCTGAGGGGGTAATGAGTTTAAATGCTTATTTTTATTGAAGTCAGATTGCATACATATTGTTTGCAGAATGACGTTTTCATTTAAGGCAGCCAAAATACTATTATGTTTATCGGAAGGTACTTGTAAATACACTCCATCAGCTGTACAAAAAATGGTGGCTCCCATTTTAAAGAGCAAATCTCTCCCCAATTAATTTAAAGGTGCTAAGAATGCATGATTGTCCTGTAAAGGTCCCAAAGTTACTGGGACAGGAACAGTTTCAGAATATTCAATAGGGATACCAGAGACACCTACCCCTCTAGTTGTTTTATTGGAGAGGGGAACATCCATTGCCGCTTCACCAGCTAACATAGATTTAGTTGCTCTGGTGTCAATTAAAAATGGGTATGGTTTATTTTTGACAAGTAACATAACATGTGGTCCGTCTTGATCCACAGGAATGAAAGGGCACAACTGCTGTAGTCTTTGTTCAGGGAACCTTCATTGTGTTGGCTGCCGATTGGGTGAGGTCCAATTGGAATTCCACTGTTGTGACTTATCAGTGGGTGGGGCAGGTTGTTCAACCAGATACGAACATTCATTTCTCCAATGGCCTACTTGGCCACAATTGAAACACTCTGATTATTGCAGCTTTGGGGCGGGGCTGATCGTGTTTCCTGCCAATTTTGTCTATTTTGAGTTCCCGCCCTTTGGCGTCCACCCCTCCCCCTTCCTAGTCCTCCCCGTCCACGTTGCCCAAAGGCAGTACACATTTGAATCTGCACCTTAACTAATTTTTCCTGTAATGCCTTTTTTTTATTTGCTAAATGGTCGGAGAGGTATTGCACTTGTGTGACTAATTCATGTAATCCAAGACTAGGCCAGTTTAAACAAACATACTTCCTTTAGTTTGTCCCTTACTTGCGGGCATAACTCATCTATGAAGGCAGCCGATAATCCACTTCGTGCTGGCCCTTCGGTGGGTTCTGGATAACCAGACTAAGCCTCAAAGGCTTCTGTGAGATGATTTAAATATTCGTCCACAGGTTCGTCTTCTTTCTGAAGAACTGACTTGATTTTGGACCAGTTGGGTGTGTGTGGAACTATTACAGTGATAGCTTCTACTGTACATTGTCTGACCGCTTCAAATCCATTATCTCCCTGTACATTGTGCTTTGGAATTGGACTAGGGACATTAGCATGGACCCAAATACTTTTCATCAGATCAGCCGGCACGGCATACTGAAGAACTGCTCTGACTTCTTCTATTGTGGGATTTTGTAGGCTAATATGTCCCGCCAGCACACGCTGAAATTTAGCTGGATTAGTACAAATGGACGGTAGTGATTTGGTAATGGCCTGAAAATCAACCGCCGACCACGCCCTAGGTACTACATCGATTAGTGGTTCCTGTGCATTTCTAGCATGGGCTGGGTTAGGTACCTCCTTCAATGGTAGCAATCTGTCATCTGATGACTCAGAGTCTGAATCTGGATTAAATTTATCTGGCCCAAAATATCCATCCCCACTGTCAATTATAGCGGGGAAGTGGTCAAAATGCCTTCATCGGTGTAAATGTCGCTTCCCTTTTCCCTTATGATAGGGTTTAGACTTAAAGTACATTACAGCTTTTGCTTCCTTATGAGTCTGACGGCGTGTTTTCACTCCCTCTAAGTCTTTTTTATTGCTTGCTTCTGTATCAGATTCATTAGACTGTCTGCTCGCAGCTAGTCCTCTATCTCTACTGGTGGAGTCTGGCTGCGATGTTTCGGGTCTTTGTTGAACGGGGGGGGGCTGGTATGCCGGTGGTGCAGTCGGTGGTGGGGGATTCCAAGCATTATCATCCTCTGACGATTTAATTATTTGTACTTTAGCTAATTCCTTTACAGGATAAAGCCCCTTAAAGGGCGGGTCCTTTAAACATTTATCATTTACTACATCTAAATTACTGGCAGTGTGTTGCAATTCCCTCAATTGTTCCTTTAATTTTTACTGATTATCTTTTAAACTGCTAATTACCGAATCTTTTTCTCTCTCCTTCGCTTCTGTCATCCAGTCATTAAATGCTGCCCAGCACAACCCTGGTATTTTTTTCCCTTTTTTCTTTAACTTTCCCTGAAGATTAAGCAAAATATTTTTATTAAAACTGCCATTTTCTTGGAAGGCGAGTAAGTGAGGGTGATCCACTGACTTATAAACATACAACTGTTCCGGGACACACGAAAATACATATAACCAGCTGGTGTACCTCTTTCTGGCTCTTTTATGGTTCCCACAGTCACTCTCATTTTCACACAATAAGCTATACTGTACTTTACAGATTTAGCTGTGACATTTTTTATGCATCTTTTTCCCCACTCTCGTATCTCCTTTTACTCTTATGTCGTCAATTTTTCGTTTTAACCCACACTCATACTGCACAATCAACAACAGAAAAAGAAATACATGCCACTTACCTCAGAATGACTGAATGAGAGGAATTATTTTATTCCTACAAGGGTATCAATACAAAATTTAAAGCAGGCGAGTACAGGAAATGAAAGAAACACTGCAAAAACAGAAAAATCTGTTGTGGGCCCTTTTTGTAGCAGTATTTTGTTCAATCCCCGACTGCCACAGCCGCTATCAATTCAGATCCGAGTAAACGGCACCAATTGTTAACTTTTACCTTAAAAGAAGACAAGGAAACTTTTCCTCTCTATCAGTGGTATTTAATACACACGTGTGGGAGCCTCATGGAAAGCACCAGGGAGACTCCCAGAATAAAAGAATGCATAAGCTTCCATACTGTTAATACTGCTGACAGTACAAAAATATCAATTGGACCAATTAGGTCATTACATAAAAACAATTAACCAATCAGTGGTTTAACCGTAGGCTTAAAGCAGTTCATATTACTACATCTCTAGGCAGAGAGAGAAAATTGGATGCACTTCCATAAAAGGCACATTTCCTGCTTTTAAGCAAGCTCTTGTTTTTCTGTACTTCTCCACTATTCACAGTTTACTCAGAGTTCACAGTACAAAGTACATGCACGCAGATTGTCACGTACACAATTTCCTTAAACACATGCTTTTGGCCGTTCATGTTCTACAAAGGCGCTTGCTGAGATATTCATTAAACCAGAGAAGGGAGAGGCCATCAACGCAGTTCCTGGAGAGGGAGGTTAATAGTTTGTGGTGGGATACTGTATCGAAAGCTTTTGATAAGTCTAAGAAGATGGTAGATACAGGGTTGCCTTGATTCGCATGCTGATTGACTGTGTTGGTGAATGATATTAGTGCTGAGGTGGTACTATGTGCTGGGCAGAAACCATGTTGGGTATTGGATAGTAGATTGTTGGACAGAAGATGGTTAATAAATTGTTTATGAATGCATTTTTCTAGGATTTTTGTTAAGGGAGGTAGAATGGCCATTGGTCGGGAGTTATTTAACTCTGTAGCGGAGCCTCCCTTATGCAAGGGTATGATGTAGAAGATTTTCCATGGTGAGGGAACAGTATGTTCAGTGATGCTTCTATTTATAAGTATTGATACAGGGTGGGCTGTGGATCGAGCTGCTATTTTGAGGTATTTTGATGAGAGATTGTCGACTGCTAGAGTGGTTGTTTTAAGTTTAGTGAGGTATTTATATATAAGGTTTGTAGGTACAGGTCTGAGAGTAAAAGATGAGTTAGTGCCACTTGGTTGCATTAGGGGTGTGGTAGTTGTAAAGGCATGGTTGTTGTTAAGTCCAAGGATGGAGGAGGTGAAGTATTGATTAAACTGAGATGCAATTTCAAAAGTGTTGCCATCTATATTGGGGGGTGGGGTGGTAGTCCTATCAGGTTTAAGGATTTTGTTAAGGGTGGCCCAGAATTTTTGTGGGTTAGAACTACATTTCTTTTGTAATGAAGTGTTTTTTTTTTTTTTGTCACGCTTCATCATTGTTTGAGTTTTATTGTGTAGTTCGAGGAATTTCTTTCTATTGGTACTGGATTTGATCTGGCGCCATGTGTTCCAGGCTTTGTTTCTGGCTCTGATAATGACACGAGTATCTTTTGAGAGCCAAGGGGCTGGGTTTGAACGTAATCTAATTGTTCTCAGAGGAGCTAGATCATTTAAAATATTTAGAAATGTTTTGAAGTATTCTACAGCATTGTTTAATAGAGATTGATAAAGAGATGTCTAGTTACAATGCTGTAGGGGTTCTGTGAGGTTTTCTTCTCTGAAGTTTCTAAAGTTACGAATTTTGAGTAAGGTGGGAGTTTTGGTGAGTTTTATCTGTTGTCTGATTAGAAAGGTGGTCACTAATGCAGTTGGGTAGAGTACCATATTGTTGTGTTTTGTCTAGGTTATTTGTTAGGGTCCAGTCTAAAATGGATTCCTTACCGCTGTTTTTGTCTGTGCATGTAGGGGTTTGAATTAGCTGGACATAGTTGTAGAGATTTATATAATTGGATGGGTTATTGTGGGTAATTGTGCTCCAGTTGATGTTAACGTCCCCGAAGATGATGGTTTCCTGAGGGAGTGTAGTGGAAGCCCAGTGTGGAATGCCTTCTAGGGTTTGTATATTATCCCCTGGGGGTATATAAACTCCCAGTAAATTAAGTTGTTTATGCTGGTTGATGACCAGTTTGGCAAATAGGGTCTCAGCATTATTAAACTCTGGTGGATCAATATGTAATAGGGAGACACTTAAGCTATTTTTGTAGAGTAGTGCAACACCACCTCCTCTTTTGGAGTTCTGGTCTGCTCTGTGGATGTTATAGCCGGGGGTGACCTTGTCTTTCACATGGAGTTTGAGCCATGTTTCAGTCAGTGTAACTAAGTCGGGTATATATGGAATGGGTAGCATGCAATTCATCTAATTTGTTTAAGATACTGCAGGTGTTCATGTTGAGTATTAGTGGGTCTAATTCTTTTGATTTGCAGGGGAAAGTATATGTATGTGTGTTTGTGGGATGGTGGGAGGGACAAGGCAGGACCAGAGTTTGGATGAATGTCCTCACAGAGCATGAGTTGGGATGATAACTTGCAATGGTTGCTAAGTAGTGTATAGTGATTTGGTGGAAAACCCAGAAGGGTTATTTTTTGGATTCTGTGCCTTTGTTACTAAAGGATGAAAAATCTTTCAGTGAGTGGTTATATAGTGCTGAAGCAATGTGAAAGTGTTTCGAAGTAGATGGTGGTGTGAAATGAAGTGTGGGAGATGACTGGCATGGAAAATAGATGGTGGGAAGTTCGTAAGATGAAAGGTAGTACATTGAAAGAAGGGAAGTAAGCATTATTGTTAGGTGAAAATGAATAGTTGTAAAAGGTAATGAAATGTGAGGATGTGGATAATTATTATAGTTATTTTGTAAGTAGGTGGCTAGGTGGTTGAATAGCCTGCTGGAGCTGTTATGTTGAGGGTGAGGTTTTGGTATCTAGTAGTGGGAGTGGGTGGTGACTGATAGCTTGATTGGTGATGGGTGATGCCAGTATAGTGACATTAATGGAATGGTCCTAAGGGAGGACTGTATGTGTAAAACTGTGGGAGTGGTTGGTTTGTGTTAATGTGATTGGCCACTGAATGTGCTTTGGGGAGTGGTGGGAATGTGAGATGACAGGGAGGATAGAATAAATGTAGATATAGTGGTGATGGGTGGTAATTTGGGGCAGGGTAAGGGGGCAGAGTGAGCCCGAGCATTAGCGAGGGCGAACAGAGTGGGTGACACCACATTGACAAGGTAAGCTGCGTTCACTTTCTTCAAAACCAATCTAACAGTTATTAAACACCAGCAACAACGGCATGCATTTCAAGGATCAGATTCTGAAATTTGAGTAGAGTGAAGGCCAAATTGAGTAGTGCAATCAATAGGGAAGGAGCATGGGGTTTGGATATGGAACGGACAGATTAATTAGAGTAGCCCTAAAAGGAAAAACTACTTTTGAAGCCAATTGCAGCTAGGAGACCAAATTTAGAAGGGGTAAGTGGATGGGGGGGCATTCGAGATTAGTCCGTCCTTACTGCCAGCCCGGATAATACAGAGAAAACCAGGATATTGACCTTTTACAGTATAGTAGCTGCTGCTTGCACTGTTACTTCAGTTCTACAAAAATCGTTTGACAGTAATTGAGGCTCCTTGGGAAGGGTGTGGATGGTAATATCCGACACTGAAGAGACCTGTAGGATGTAAGATTTGAAAATACTGTACTGTACCGTAGTTAGCTGGAAACACTGTATGCAATGAGACTGAGAAACAAAAGTCTTAATTACCAAGCTCATGCTGAATAGGTGTCAGTCTCTCCCTTATGAACCAAGTCTTGTGCACTATTCAGAATGAATTCACCAAACACTGTAGTTCATTTAATAAGGTTTTATTAGATGTTTACAATATCTGAATGCTGTCTTCGTTAACATTACTGATAATTCAAATTGCTGTACATCATATTCTGATTGTCCTGAACAATGTAAACTGACATAGTCTGTAGATGACCTATTTTCTGTACTCAGGCTCGAGTGTTTTGTCATTTTCTCTGAAGCAA